>NW_007729100.1:238146-249973 GCF_000696425.1 Galeopterus variegatus
CAAAAAATTAAAAAAAAAAAAAAAAAAAAAAAAAGTAAAGCTGAGTTCTGTCATTTAAGATTTTTTCACAGATAATGTTTTCAATTTGCAAATCAACTCAAGAAACTTTAAAAAATATATATCTATACATATACATACACAAACCAGGTAAAAGCTCACAATTCCTTAAATTTTTTTAAGAATGTAAACTTTTATTTCTGTTTAAAAAAAAAAGTTACAAGATCAATGTAGAAGTACCCAAACATGCTATGGGGGGGATGGGGGTGGGGGGAGAAACAGGGTATTGGTCCTCTACTAATTTAGCAGAAGCAAAGTTTGATTGTAACTTCTTTCAGTATGAATGTGCCTACTTTTATAGTGTGAGCATTCCCATCACCAGTAATAGAATACATGATTTTTGTTTCCAGCAATGCAGAGAGAGAATTGGAAGCCAATAATTAAAAAGAGATTACTACCCACCACCAAGAACTCAGTG
Source organism: Galeopterus variegatus (assembly GCF_000696425.1). Lineage (NCBI taxonomy): Eukaryota > Metazoa > Chordata > Mammalia > Dermoptera > Cynocephalidae > Galeopterus > Galeopterus variegatus. The sequence goes on from NW_007729100.1 coordinate 238,622, forward strand.
ATAGGAACTCAGTGGCTACAATAATTAAAAACAATGAGAAATAGTTATTCCAGAGTAACTTTTTCCATTTCTTATTTTTACTAAGATGACATTTAAATTAGACCTTAAAGAATCAGTTATTTACCACATTTTGTCAGACTTAAATTAGTTATTTCTTAATAATATCAAGAGAACATAAGAACATTGTTATTTATCCTTGTGTGCACCTTCAACCACTTGCACTAGCTCCTACTTTTAAAAACTGCATATAGTATACACCTATGAAAGAGTACACTGGTTTTGTAGTCTAAAAATTGCAGATAACTTTTTAAGATAAAGTATAACCGAAACAGATATTTAATACCCACTGTGCCTACTCTCTAAGCTCTTAACTGGCATTCAATAATTTATTCTTGAGAATATATGGCTTGTTGTCACATATACTCATTTTCAAATGTCACTTATTAAACTCTAAGAACTGAAAATATTTATGAAAGAAAATTGTACAAAATTGTATAAGTATAAATATGTAAATTATTTTAAAGTCAAGAGATTTGACAATATTTTCAACTCAACTGTTATCTGAAAACATGTTTGTAAGACTATGGATACAGAGCACTCCCACTTTTACTTTCACCACTTTTACTGGTGAAAGAACTGTTAACAAATAGTATTAATCTATATCTTGGTGTTTATGCTTTCACTAAGATATTTCATCTTAACCAAGTATTTGTTCATGTTTAATCTGCAAAATTCTTGCACAACTCTTTCAAGGAAATAATATATTAAATATCCTAACTATATACAGATGCAATATCAACCTTCTTGGAGGAAGGGAATGTAGAACAATATGCATTCTAAAAACCAACTCTGCGTCCCTGACTTTCTTAAGAAAACTTGCCAAACTATAGCCCATCTCAGGTACTACTGAAATGCAGCAATACCACTACTTGGTAATTGTTTTGTCCACTTTTAACCATAAAAAGCTAAAGTTAAAATATTAATCTCATGTACACAAACTCAACTACTATTAGAGAGAACTGAAATGCAGCAATACCACTACTTGGTAATTGTTTTGTCCACTTTTAATCATAAAAAGCTAAAGTTAAAATATTAATCTCATGTACACAAACTCAACTACTATTAGAGAGATATGGCACATAGGAAGTTTTTTGTTTGTTTTGTTACAATAATTTCATGAGAAGCTTTCTTTAATGGAGTTCTTCTAACAACTAATTTTAAATATCTAGAGATTAACAACAAAACCAGGAAATTAATAACAATGTTTTTAAATCTGTAAAACTAATTTTTGCATTATGTTCACGTTGGGATCTCCAGAAAGCAAAAAAGCTGAATCAAAAGTAGCAGATACTCAGTACTCTGCTTTTGCCATCCACTTTACTGAATCCTCCCCACTATTGATGCTAACAGACTGGAAAACACAAAGCTGATTCCCATGGTGTCAATCTTTCATTTTCAACAGGCTTTGCCAACAATAGCCATGGACTGCCCAAAGGGACCAGAAAAATCTGTCAATTACTAACAGATAAATGTGAACTAGGTAGCAGTCCTTACACTATAAACATAGGGACCACATACAGCACACTAACAGAAAATAACTCTTTGCCTTTCGGATGTAGATTGAACAGATCATTAAGAACACAAATGCATTATATTATAGCCAGGTAACAGGCTTTTTAAAACTACAAAATAATTAAGTTGGTAAAAATATATACCATTCTGCAATCCTTATCTTAAAAAGTACTAGAATGAAATTTCTATTTCTCTTTCACAAAACACATGTTTTACTTTAAAATTACTAAGATTAGGCTGTAAAATTTAAGTTGAAAGTCCGAACTAACTTCTAGTGTCTAATCAAACATTAAAGTTACCCAGAGAATCAGGGCTCAGTATACTGCAACCCATATATAGGCCAAATGCAGCCACAGTCTATATTTGTACTATGCACAAACTGACAATAATTTTTGCATTTTTAAAGGGCTATTAAAAACATGTGCAACAAATACCACTGGTCACCCTCAAAACCTAAAATACTATCTGGCCCTTTACAGAAAAAGTTCACCAGCCCGCAACTTACACATATCTATAAGAACTTCTGTTCCTACTAATCTAAATATAATTCTTTTGGGTGTTTGTGTTTTAGGCTCATAATCAAGACCAAAACTTAGAGCATAAAACAAGTTGCTGATAAAATGTAACAAGGATATGCACATTTACTTGTTCAAATAACAAATACATAAACTGAATAACAGATGAATAACAAAAATTGGAGATATAAAACTTATTACACTTATTATTAAACTTATTAAAACTTACATATTTCATTTCAAAATCTTTACAATTACTCAAAATAGCTCTCTAAAGTCTTCCAAAAGCATGCAAAAATCAAATTAATTTAAAAAGAAGAAAATGAGTAAACTTTTCAAAGGCAAATTAATTTCTAAGCAAATCAACAAGTCCCTTAATAAAAAGGAATCAAGAACAGAAATTAAATGTCTAAGTTTAACAACAGAAATTGCATTAAAAAAAATCAATAAAAGGAATCCCCACCCTTTTAGACAGGAATAAAGAGGCCCTGGAAGATGTGGCCTCCATAAAATAAAAGGCTAAAGTAAAAAAAAAAAAAAAAAAAAAACAATAAAACAGAATATAAACAAAGGGCACTTCAAAAAGTTTGCAGAAAAATAGAGTTGAAAGATAACAGAAATTTTTCCATAAACTTTTTGAAGTACCCTCATATGAGAAAAACTGAGCACTAGGTGATGAAGTACCAGTATTTTTTTATATTGTATCCCTCTGTATTGTCATTGGATGATCCACATAAACGTCTACAAATTTAAGTTCACTTCAAAAAGAAAAAAAACAAGGCCACAAAATAGTATAAAACCTAAAAATCCATTTTAAAAGGAAGCCAGGTAGTTTTCCAATCAATTTTGAATGCTGTGGTATATTAAAACATTAACGTCAAGCAAGAGGAATCAATTAGTACTTCTGAGGCAGTAATCATACAACAAAGAAAGGCAAGACAGCTATTGTAGGCCCTTAATCAAATGAGAAGTAGAGAACAACACTGTGGGAATAACAAGACTCCTTTTACTGTCCTCTTGCCTTTCTACTCTAAATGTGGTCTGTGTACCAAAACTAGCATCACCTGGGAACTTGTCAGAAATGCAGAATCACAGGTCCCAACCTAAACCCACTGAATTAGAGTTTGGACTTTAATAAGCCCAGTTGATTTGTATTCACATTAAAGTATAAGAAGCATTTCTCTACTGCAATCCTTCACAACATTAGGCAAAATCTCAATTTTCTTCTTAAGCAAGTATAATGAAATGTTAAGGGTACAATCTAGGTAGTAGCAAATGTTTTCAATAAAATTCTTTTAATTTTATATTTGGAAAATTTCCACAGTAAAATGTTGAGAAAAATACACATTACAATAATGTTTTCTGAGTACCTTCTGTTTTAAGAAAAATAAAGGAGACTGGTCAGAGATGACCAGTAGAAAAAAGACAAAAACCAAACCTCTTCCTAGTCTTTGGAACCTGGAAATGAATTTGAATGAAATCTTAATTCCTCTGAATTAAAGTGAAGTGATGCATAGCAAGTCTTTCTTTAGCCTATAAATCACATTTTAGTAAAATTAACTGCAAAAGAGATACTTATCTGAGAGTGAAACTACAGAAATTGTTTTTAATCCCAAAACAAAGCAAAGACTTCAAATAGAATTCATTGTGGGGTTTTTTTGTTTTTTGTTTTTATTGTGTACCAAATTTTTACAATGAAAACTAAAATGTTCACTAGTCTACAAAGCAGCTAGAGGTACTTTTGATCTCCCACTAGGGAAGTAAGACATATATACTAGTTGAATAATGACTTACACATTTAAATATTTATTCCTTTGCAAAATTCAGTAAAACTTTCAAAATGCCTGTTTTTATAAATTTAACCATGTAATAGGTTGTTCACTCATAAGTTTTTTTAACTCCTAGCATTACATAAGTTAAATTCTACAAAATCGGTTTTATGGGCTCACAGGTACACATAACCAGAAAAAGCTCAAAACAAACGTACTATGGAACATAAACTGATCAATTTCGTACCACATGAAAATTATATCCTACCATGTCTCTATGTATTCCTTTCTAGGATTTTTTTCTATATGTTAAACTGTTATTTCATACAATTAATTTAAATAATATCAACTGAAATTATTTTACCTAGAGAAATAGTTATTTTTAAAATTAAGATAATTTTTGAAGTAAAATTCAGGTTCCATCTGGCATTAATTTTTGTCAGAACAAAGCAGTAAGTGAATAACTGAAGAATCTTATTTGCTTTTTTTTTTTTGTGACCAGTAAGGGGATCATAACCCTTTGGCTTGGTGTCGCCCACACCATGCCCAGCCAGTGAGCGCACCAGCCATCCCTTTATAGGATCCGAACCTACGGCCTCGGTGCTCCCAGCACCGCACTTTCCCGAGTGAGCCACGGGGTCGGCCCAGAATCTTATTTACTTTCTAAATATCCTCTTGCTTTAATGAAAACTTTCTCCAAAAGTAAATACATCTCCCCTCAAAATTCTGCCAAAGTAAAATTCTTCAAATACAACAAAATTTAATCTAGAAACATGACATAATACTCTTAAAAGCCATTCTAAAATAGGAAACTCAAAATTTGTTCCCCTGTTGTCTTTATGTATATAACAGTAAAAATATTCCTACAATTCTTAAATCTTAAATTTAAGATGTGCTCCAAGAAATTTTCAAGGTAGATAGAAACCAAAGCCAAAAGTAATATCATGGACAATGGATTAAGTAAGAAGCACTTCACTCCTTTTTTTTTTTTTTTCCTTTTTGTCTTTTTTCGTGCCCAGCAATGGATCGCAACCCTCAGTGTCGTGCCCGCACTGGACCGGGACTGGCAACGGGATCGCAACCCTCGGTGTTGCTCCCGCACCTCGCTCAGCCAGTGAGCGGCCGGTCTGTATGTGGGATCCGAACCCTCGGCGGGAGCGCCACCGCACTTCCCAAGTGGCGCACTATAGCAGTGTGCCACCGGGCCGGCCCCGAAGCACTTCACTCTTAAGAGAATACCTACTAAATGAACATTGTTTTATTTCCTATTTTAGCATAATGGACAGAAAATTTGATAAATCACATTAAATGATATAATAACAGTTATGCAATCAGGTATTTAAGTTTATTAATGTCCTTGCCCTCCTGTTCCCAAAATAATATTATTGGAATATATATTAGTAAATTATGATTAATGATTAAATCATTTGATATATTTTGCAGAAAATACGTTTTTATTCCAGTTTTACTTACCTGTCTTGTCTTTGCTGATGTTTCAATAAAAGGAATTCCGTAACTTCTTGCTAAGTCCTGAGCCTGTTTTGTGTCTACTGTTCTAGAAGGCAAATCACATTTATTCCCTACTAGGACCATAGGTACATCTTCAGAGTCTTTAACTCTTTTAATTTGTTCTCTGGGGAAGAAAAAAAAGTTACAGCAGAAGCATTAGTAACACAAATATATTTCAAAAACTGTCTACAATTTTGTCTTGTAAAATTTGGCTGAAAGAAAACTTTAATGTAATTCCTAGTTCCCACCCATACCAAATTTTCCTTGCTTCTCCTTCTAGTTATTTTTTTTCTCCATCTTAGAGACCTTATATATATCTTAAAAGATCAAATACTTAGAAGTATACTAAAACTAGGGAGATCACAATGATAAAACAGAAGATACTAAAAAGTTCTGAACCAAAAGTGCTTTGCCAAATTTTAAAAAACTATCTTATAAATGATATGTGGTTAATCTCAGATATTATATATGATTAAATGTATATGTATAGAATTAAAAATATTTTCATAAAAAATGAATTTCAGCATTAACATAACTTTCACATTACTTTCTCAAAAAAGAGTGACAAGTGGCAAGGATTTCTGTGAACACTGAAGTCACTGCATGCACTATTTATTCTGCTAAAAGCCCTTCTATGTGTTGCTAATTTCAGTATAAGATGTGCATAAACTTTAAACTTGTGGCACAATTATATTCCTTCACAATTTTAGGTGAATTGCAAAGATGTAACATGGAAGAAGGTACACAGGAGACAACAGAACTTGTTCAAATGCCCAGTTCCTCTACTTATTAGCAGGGTAAACTTGGATAAGTTAACAAATTCCACATATTTATTACTCTATAAAAATACTACCACTACCACCCACCCAAACTTTTTTTTCTCTACTACTAGACTACAGAATAAACATGTTGTAGTAAATGTTCTTAAATAAAATGTTAAACCTTTTAACTAGGCAAACTCACATGCAGAGCCAGTAAGTGGAATATTTGCTTAATATGCAGTTTTATAAAAACTGTAAACCCTCAAAGAAACAGAATATAAAATATATTTTATATAATAATGTTTTATATTTTATAAAATATTAAAAAATATTTTATACAATAATAATACAATATTTTATACAATAATAGTTTTAAAGTAGGCAAATTTATTTTTTAAATTTATTTATTTTTAAAGTACACAGACTTGGGCCGGCCCGGTGGCGCACTCGGTAGAGTGCGGCGCTTGAGAGCGCGGTGGCGCTCCCGCCAAGGGTTTGGATCCCATATAGAGACCGGTCCGCTCACTGGTTGAGCGCAGTGCGGGCGCGACACTGAGGGTTGCGATCCCGTTGCGGTTGCGGTATGGGCACGGTACGGGCGCGACACTGAGGGTTGTGATCCCGTTACTAGTCACGAAAAAAGACAAAAAAAGGAAAAAAAAATAATAATAAAGTACACAGACTTGTCAGATTCTTTAAAAATAAAAATGTAATTACTCTAATTCTTCAATCTTTTACAATTTCAGAGTTTTTTGGGTTTTTTGTTTTAATATATTAAGGCCATTGTTTATCCAATCCAAGAAATTCTACACTAAATGTATGTGATCCAGGGCTGGCCAAATTAGCTCAGCTGGTTAGAGCACGGTGTTTAACACCAAGGTCAAGGGTTTGCATCCCCATACAGGCCAGCCACCAAAAAAATAAATAAAATAAAATAATAATAATAATAATAGTAATAAATTAAACATATGTGATTTTTGAAAAAGATATTGAGTGGTACCATCTCAAATCACCTTTTCACATTTTTGTTTATGGTTTTCATTTTTATGATGTATCTAAAAAGTTTAAAGTCTTGTTTTCTCTAGTGTAGAGTAGTTAAGAGTACAGGTTTTGGAGTCAAACAGGCCTAGGTTTCAATCTAGCACCACTATGCAATGTGGAACAAGTATCTCGACTGCTCTAATCCTCAAAAACTTCATTTGTAAAATGGGGATATTACCTATCTCACCAAAATTACTTTAAAATTTAAATTAGATAATATATGTATGGCGGTTAGCAAAGACTAAATAAATGAAAGTTACAATAACTCCTCAATGTCAATTTATTATATTCAACTTAAACCCACCTATAATGGTGAATATCTTCAAATGATTTAGTATTATTTATGGCAAATACACAAAGAAAGCCCTCCCCAGTCCTCATGTACTGGTCCCTCATTGCACTGTACTCCTCTTGACCTGCTGTGTCGAGAATATCCAAGAGACAGGTTTCTCCATCAATTACTACTTGTTTCCTGTAGGAATCCTAAGAAGGGAGAAACACAGTCTGGATTATTATAGTGCACCTTTTACTTTTAAAAAGGTGTTATACAACTCAACAAAAAGACAAACAACCCAATTCAAAAATGGGCAAAGGATTTGAATAGATATGTCTCCAAAGAAGATAGACAATGGCCAATAAGTACATGAAAAGATGCTCAACATCAACAATCATTAGGAAAAATGCAAATTAAAACCACAAGATACCACCTTGCACCCATTAGGATGGCTATTATATATAAAAAAAATTTTAAAAACCCCAAACAAAAAATGGCAAATAACAAGTGTTAGCAAGAATGTAGAGAAACTGGAATCCTTGTGCATTACTGGTGGGAATGTAAAATGGCACAGCCATTGTGAAAAACAGTTTGGCAGTTCCTCAAGAAGTTATAGGTAGCATCACCATATGACCCAGTAATTCCATTCCTAGGTATATAACCAAAAGAATTGAAAGCAGGGATTCAGACACTTCTATACACATATTCATAGCAGCATTATTTACAATAGCCAAAATGTAGAAATAACTTAAGTGTCCATTAAGAGATGAATGAATAAACAAAATGTAAGACTTTATACATACAATGGAATATTACTCAGTCATAAAAAGGAATGAGGGCTGGCTGGTTAGCTCAGTGAGTTAGAGCATGGTGCTGATAACACCAAGGTCCAAAGTTCAGACTATGTACCAGCCAGCTGCCACAAAAAGAAAAAAAAAAAGGAAAGAAATTCTGATACATGTTGCAACACAGATGAATCTTAAAAACATTATGCTAAGTTAAATAAACCAGAAACAAAAGGACAAATATTACATGATTCCACTTACGTAAGGTACCTAGAATAGGCAAATTCATAGAGACAAAAAGTAGAACAGGGGTTACCAGGGGCTAGGGGAGAGAGGGTTGGAGAGTTATTGTTTAATAGGTACAGAATTCCAGTTTGGAATGTTGAAAAAAGTTCTGAAAACACTGCTAATGGTTACACAACACTGGTGGTTACACAACACTGTGAATTTACTTAATGCCACTGAATTGTACACTTTAAAAATGGCTTCAAGACTGGCCAGTTAGCACAACTGGTTAGAGTAAGGTGTTATATAATACCATGGTCAAGGGTCAGATCCCCATACCAGCAAGCTGCCAAAAACAAAAAACAAAAAAATCCGACTACAATGGTAAATTTTACGCTATGTATATTTTACCACCAAAAAAAAAGGTCGTTAAAAAGGTGTCATACACAGATTCAACAATGCAAGTGTACATATTAGTAACAAAAAATTATCTATTAAAAAAATAATTATAAAAATGGATTAGCTATACCAATTCTACTATTCAATGTGATTGAGATGACAAGAAAAATCAATTTACAGATAATTGTCATGCATCTATTTTACAAAGGAATAGATAAGAGAATGGCTAATACTCAGAATTCTAATGCCCTCATCCACATCTGAAAAACCTGGGAACAATATCTAACAGCTGGATGAATACTACAACTAGAAAGAGTACAAATGTTTCATCTGCAAGTTCTGAGGGGCCTCTATTAAAAAAAGAGAGAAAGAGATCTTAAAGAGACTGTGCAACTATAAGACTGAGTAAAACAATGGGGTGGGTAACTTTGACAAACTCTTGAAATGAAAATCTGATTTACCTCTGACTTTAGAGTAATACTTATGCCTAGGATTTCACACACTCTTGCAAAACAGGCCTCAAAAAATAAAAAGGGGACGGTACAGTGTGAAGCCACGGAATTAGAGGCAGGGCTGACAACGGGTGTTAATGTATAAACTCGAAGACACTAGTTCTTATTGTGCCACACATGGGCTGGAGTACTAAGTGCAGTTAGTTCATAAATTACTGTATAGACCATTCTATCATTTGAGAGAGAGAAAGAGAGAGAATGGTCATTAAAAATTATGTTCTTAGTAAAATGTTTGAAAAACGTTTACAGTGTAAGGAAAATAAAAAGATACAAATGTAACATGACACCAATAAAACAGTGTACATATTTTTATAAATGTATCTGTACACATATTAAAAAACTGGTGGTAAATACCACCAAATGTTAATAAAGGCTATGACTTTGCTGCAGATAATTAAGGAGATATTTGTCTCCTGCTCATCTTTTTTTTTTTGTACTAGATGCTATATTAACTGTATTTCTTTCTTTGGCTTTCAATTTTAAGCAGTATGAAAGACTACCACAGTAAACAATGATCTCTTGATTATCTTTTAAAGTACTGCATCCTCCAAATTGTCTATAATAAAAACTATCTCACCAGTCAAAAAAAAAAGGATGGATATTTACTTATATCTAAAGAAGCGGCTCTTTAATAAAGATTTGAACATCTGGTTGACATCTTATTATTTTAGCCTATTCCCTTAATTAACTACTTGAAAGAACTCCTGTAGACTATAGATTGAAAACCCGTTTTTTTTTTAATATTAACAAAAGAGCAGGAATTGGGTGCAAAGTACAGTGCCCTACACAGCACGTAAAACAGACCTAAGACTTTTCCTTACCTATTGCTGTCACCTCACATTCTTTACTTACTAATAACCTTATAATTGACAGTTTACTTAGTCTTTAAATGTAAAATTTTCCATAACAATAAAATTAAATACTTTAATATCTGGAGCCACACAAGCTCAGAATGCCAAATTTTCAAACACTGTGTTTCAAATATATATAATGTGAAATAGTAGTAGTTTTTGCGTCTATTTCATAAGACGTTTGTAGGATGAATACCCACCAAAGGGCCCAAGAAACTGGGACAGCAGTCCCTATTCACTGATATATCTCAATCCTANCCACCAAAGGGCCCAAGAAACTGGGACAGCAGTCCCTATTCACTGATATATCTCAATCCTATTATCTTTCCCCTTCCAGATCCTAAAAATACAACAAAGTTTTGAGTCACATTCGGTCATTGAAAAAATCTACAGCCTACTCATAAACAATGTTGGTGATTAGAAATAATAGGTTTAGGTTAAAAATTCAGTATTGCCAAACTTAATTTTAACTAGAGTCCTTATCCTTAGAAGCTCAATTAGTCACTGAGCTATATAAAAAGGCAGTGCAACTTGGTAAAACCTAAAGTGTTAAATGACAAAGTATGATCTGAAAAGAACTGACAGAATTGAAGAAAAAGCAGAAAACAAGCACAACAAAAATGATATGCAGGTTGAGCATCCCTAACCCAAAAATCTGAAAATACTCCAAAATACGAAAATACGACTTTTTAAGCACTAACATGATACTCAACAGAAATGCTCATTGGAGCATTTCAGATTTCAGATTAGGGATGCTCAACCAGTATGCATTTCTGCAAATATTCCAAAATGCAAAAAAACTTGAAATCCGCAACGCTTCTGGTCTCAAGCATTTTGGTTAAGGGATACTCAACCTGTATAATACTAAAGATTTTGTATCAGCTTCAGGTTAGGCATAAGAAAAGAAATATAAAAAAAAAAAACATTATGCATCAATGTAGAATCTCCCCAGAGATTAGAGTCTAAAGAAGGATTTAGCAAACTATCGTCCACAAGCCAAATCTCACCCCTGCTTTTTAATGGCCCTACAAGCTAAGAAAAGTTTTTACATTTTTAAATGGTTGTTAAAAAAACAAACAAGGGCCGGCCCGGTGGCGCACTGGATAGTGCGCTGCTTGGGAAGCACGGCGGCGCTCCCG
>NW_007729100.1:250933-269162 GCF_000696425.1 Galeopterus variegatus
GTTGCCGGTCACGAAAAAAGACAAAAAGGAAAAAAAAAAAACACACACACACATAAAGACTATGTGACAAAGACCCATGTGGCCCTTTACAGAAAATTTTGCCAACCCCTTTTTACAAATTTGTGATATTCTCAATACATATTATTCCCTTTATTCTTGGGGGGGGGGAATATATATATATATATCATCACTCTGAAAAATTAGAGGTTATCAAAGCCCAACCAATTTAAAAACACACAGATTCTACACTGAAACTAATCAATGATAGAGCAAAGGATCAAGATTTTACATTTTTAGTAATTATTGTTTTCAGCCCTTCAAATAAACTTTTAGAACAGGTCCATCGGTTACTAATATCCTTATGAAACTCATATAAAGTAAAATATTAAATGAAGGGAAGTTATTCCACATATTCCCCTCACTCCCAGCTAAAGTACCATTTTTTTCATCTACTGAACTAGGAAAAAAACTTTTTAAAATAAAATGTACTATTTGGCAAAAGTGACTAACTGTAGATGGAATTCAAACATTTTTGTTGATACAATAAACAGGCACAATCCTTTTGGAAAGCAATTACAGTATTTACCTAGAGCCACAAAAATGTTCACAGCCTTTGCCACAGTAATGCCACTCATGGTATACGATACTAAGGAAATGCGGTTTATTTTTTTAAAAGTAGTAGTTACAACAGACATATACTTAACATGGTATTCTACAATGTCTTACAAAATAAAATTGCATAGGCATTTAATGCTGACCCACAATCTTACACCATTTATCTATCTTCAAAATACACCCTAAATCCAATCACCTACGACTACCACTACTACTGTCCCCCCTAGCCCGTGACAACTATTTTGTCTCAGGCAATCTGTTGCAGTTGCTTCCTTGCAGGTATCCCTGCTGTTACACTTACTATGATACGGTCTCCACATAGCAGCAAGTAATCATTTTTAAATGTAGGTTAGATCTGTCACGTGCTTGCTCCAAGTCCTCCAATAGCATCCCTTCAGTCTTAAAAATAAATCCAAAGGATTTCTCCTTCCCCAGCACCTCCTATGTTTCCTTCATGCATGTAGTATAATTTATAATTATGTATTTATTTGTGTAATTGTCTAAGTCTATATCCCCAACTAGGCTTTGAACTTGATGAAGGTAGAGCTCACACCAGTTTTGCTCACGACTACACAAGTCTATGCCTAACAGTTTTGAACACTGTAGGTACTGTCTGCTGAATAAATAAATGAATCCGTTCAATGTAAATATGTGCAGACACTAAAAAAAGGGGGGGAGAGAATTTTGATTACTATTATAACTATTAACAAACAATTTAACATATTTTTAATTGTACAAATTCTTCTCAAATATTCTATACTAAACATACTGCATATTTGAAATGAATCCACACAACGTAATAGTTTGCAAAGGAAGATTTTTAAATATCTCAACAATTTGTTTTTAAATGTTTCAATGTTTTCTTATAAAACAGTCTGATAGAAATAAGTACAAATTTAAGATGCTGTAAATTTGATTAAGAAATGAAGTTTTAAATTATTAAATTACAATATAAAGAGTAATTCAATAAATGTCTTTAATCAAGTTGTATATAACACTTCTATGTAAAAATACAATCAAGACAATACGTACAGAGATTTAAAAACAATTATGGGAGAGAAGAGAATAAGATTGGGGAGAAGAATGCAGGGTCTTCAACTGTATTATTTTATATCTTGAAAAAGAAAAAAGAGCTAAACCAAATGTGGCAAAATGTTAAGGTTGGTGCATGCATGATGTTCATTACTTTTCCATATAGCATTAAAAGTGTGCCCATTTCATCACTACTCACTAACAATGAATTTTATATTTTTATTTTAAAATTTCTGTTGGTTTGACAATCTAAAAATTCTTGGTTTTAACATCAATTTCTTTGAGGAGAAATAATGTTATATGGTTTTTTTTCATATCTTCATGTTTATTGCCATCATCTGTGTCCTCTGCCCACTTAGAATTTTCATCTTTTTTACACTGACTTGTATAAGTAAAACAAAATTTTCCATTACATGACTTCAAATGTTATTGTAATGTATAGAAACTTATCTATAGACTCATTATGAGGAATTTGAAAGCTTAAATCATTCAAGATAAGATAAACTTACTGACCAGAATATCAGTTTGTCATTTTTCTATTATAATTAATAGTAACCAATTATTCATATGATCATCTTTTAACATATTCAACTTAGTTTTCCCACTCAAGCAGTAACCCTGACATGGGAAGATAGATATAGTAAACAAAAAACCTTAAGAAACTAATAACTTTTACTAAAGGCAATCATATTACTATTAATAATTACAGCAGCCAACATTTACTGAGCCCTTTCTTGTATGTCAAATACTGTGATAAGCATATTACAAGTATTATCCCATTTAATCTCCACCTTCCCGCTGCTGATTGCATCAAATGCTCTTGTCAATATGAAGAAGACTGCCGAAAATGTCAGCTAACGTATTATTTGGGGATTTACTTTTGAAATTTGAAATTTTCTTAATGTATTAAGTATTACAAGTGCTTTTCATGTACTATAGGAAAAAATGAGAAATTTACTTTTACTCTGTTAATGCTGAGGTACTTTATGTTACTCGTCTAAAACATTACTTGAATCTGTTATAGAATGTGTCCCACACTATTGTTTATAAGCCACTGAAGTTTGTTGTAGACAGCTAGTTTTCAAAGTCATCTAGACACATGTGCAGTAACCTTGTAATAGGTGAGAGACAAGGAATTTGGGGTATGCAAACAAAGGTTTATGAGTGCATTCCCACCTACCCACCTCATTCCCCCTTGTATCACAGGAATACCTATTCAAAATCTAGGTATCACATACTGTGCCAGTTACATAGTTTCTGACCTCAAGGAACTAGGTCTAATGGAAGAGATTAATGTAAATAATTAAAATAAACTGAAATAAATGTAACACTACATATGTAGGACGTTCCCCCTTGTATCACAGGAATACCTATTCAAAATCTAGGTATCACATACTGTGCCAGTTACCTAGTTTCTGACCTCAAGGAACTAGGTCTAATGGAAGAGATTAATGTAAATAATTAAAATAAACTGAAATAAATGTAACACGACATATGTAGGACAAAGTACAATGGTGGCACATAGGTGAGATAAACTTTTCTTGCATGAATAAAGAAAGACAGGGAAGGGGAGGACCCTTCCAGTCAGGAAAGAGCAAAGAAAATGCACAAAGAACATGAAACAGCATGTCAAGTACATGGAACCAAGGAGTTCCATGTAACTTTAGCTTAAAAGGATTACAGATAGGTAGCAAGAAGTGAAACCAGACAATCAAGCAGAGGCCAGTTTATGGAAGGTCTTCCTGCCATATCACAGAGTTTTCATTCCATACTAAACCACCGAATGGTTTTTAAGTAGTAAGGGAGGATCAGATTTACCACATTCACTGTTATTATTATGACAAATTATGGAAAGGGCCAAGATTTTTTTAGCCCTCCCAGCCCTCTCATGACAGCTGCTCAGCAGCACAAGTAGCAGTTCACAGCACCACCTCCGCAGAGGCTTAAAGGCTCAGCAACATGGGGGCCCCTCCTCTGAACTTCTAGTTCTAATAACCTCCAAATCTTCCCTGCATTCTCTGAATCCTAGAGGTACGGGCTACTTCTTGATGTTACTGTGTTACCTCAGTGTTTGCTTTTTGCTTTTCAGTTTTCCAATGCCTAGTTAACTAATTCTCCATATTAAGTTCTCCATGTTGAAATACCTAGTGTGGTTTCTGTTTTCTGACTCCTATAAATGTTAAAACCTAGTGGAAAGAAAGGGAGGAAGAGAGGGAGGGAGGGAAGGAAATGGAGACTGGGAGACAGATGAGTTAGGAAATTATTACAAGAAATGGTACTAATAACTAAGGCAGCAATAGCAGTAAAAATGGAGATTAAATAGATTTGAGAAATACTTAATGGGCAAAACTGGCAGAACTACCCTCATAAATTGCTGGTAGGAAGGTAAATGGTACAGCTACTGTGGAAAACAACTTGGCAGTTTCTCAAAATCTAATCAAAGAGCTACCATATGACCCATCAATTCTATCTTGTATACCCAAGAGAAATTAAAAATATATGTTCACACAAAAACTTATACGTGAATGTTTATAACAGCATTATTCAAAATAGCCAAAAAGGGGAAATCCAAATGCCCATCAACTGTGAGTAGATAAACAAAATATGGTATATCCATACAACAGTATTATTCAGCCATAAAAAGGAATAAAGTACTGATCAACATGGATGAACCCTCAAAACATTATCCTACCTGAAAATAGGTCAGACACAAAAGGCCACGTATTGTATGACTCCATTTATGAGAGAATCAGAACAAGCAAATCCAGAGACAGAAAGTAGATTAGTGGTCGCCAGGGGCTGGCAGGGAAAGGGTTTGGGTAGTGACTGCTAGTATGGGGCTTCTTTTGGGGGCAATAAAAATGTTCTGAAATTACCAGTGATGGTTGAAGAGCCTTGTGAGTATACTAAAAACCACTGAAATATACACTTTAAAAGGGTGAATTTTGTGCTATGTGAATTTTATCTCAATTTTTAAAAATGGCAGAGCTTATTTACTGGGGATGGAAACAGAAGGGAAAGGTGGAAAAAAAGATGAGTTCAATTTTAGACATGTTACATCTCCTATGCTCATGGGCTGTCCTGGATGATATGACACTGTAGGCAGCTTGATAAGCAGGTCTGGTGCTCAGGACAGAAGCCTAGGCTAGAAATAGACCTGAGTCTTCATCTATGGGCAGCCACAGAACTCCACTTACTTGTGGTGTGGGCTTGGGCAAACTACTTAATCTTTCATTTCCTCCAAGTCATTGTTCCTTCAGCTGTAAAAGTGTGTAAATAATCACATACAGGACTATGTATATAGGTTAGGATTAAAGAACATAAAAATCCTTTTATAAAATATAGAGTGCTATAAAAAGTTAATTCTATTACTTTATATAAAAGGGTACTTCAAAAAGTTCAGGGAAAAATAGAATTAAAAGATAATACATATCTTTTCACGAACTTTTTGAAGTACCCTCATAAAACTGTAGAGGGTGGCCCACTGGCTACTAGGAACTGTGCAGAAACAGTATCTTGTCCTTATGAAATCACTGGACACCTGAAGTTGGAATAATTTTTGCAAAACTGGTCACTGAATTTTAAAATAAATACCATGTAGATAGATAAGTTTCAGGGAAGGAGAGCTAAAAGTGAGGGTTATGAAGGATTTCTATCTTGATTAGGGAGCAAAGGTGTTCTCATGACAGCATTTTCTGTTAAAAATTAAGATATTAATTAAAAGTAAGGATAAAGAAAATGTCTTTACCAAATGCTAGATACTTGAAATTATGAGAACATTAAATACTAACTTAGGACTAGAGAGAATATATTTGCTACTCCCAAGAGATGAAACTAGTTCAAAAATCTGAATAAACTTGGGCCGGCCCAGTGGCGCACTAGAGAGTGCGCCGCTTGGGAGCACAGCGGCGCTCCCGCTGAGGGTTCGGATCCCATGTGGAGACCGGTTCCCGCTCACTGGCTGAGCGCGGTGCGGGCGCAACACCGAGGGTTGCGATCCTGTTGCTGGTCCCCGGTACGGGCGCGACACCGAGGGTTGCGATCCCGTCAGTAAAAAAGACAAAAAGGGGAAAAAAAAAAAAAATCTGAATAAACTTAAGAAAAATTTGCATAACAGATTTTGAAAATAAGGATGTTATAACCATACATCTGTAACTTGTTGAAGTCACATCGCATTCTCCCACAAATTATTGCTTGTTGTCAAGTAAGAATGTGAGGCTGAAATGATCATAGATCCAATCTTAATAATTATACATGCCAATATACTTTTCACGTTTTATATTATATACCTCTCAGTTATCCTTTACTTGGCCTTGATATCAATTTCCTTAATCCAACAGTACATATGCATTATCCAACTTACTGAAGCTTTAAAAAGAGAAAAGTATGAAATAATCTAATGGTATCTAATACTATGGTATCCTTTACTCTCTCCAAAATGAATAATTACTTCTCTCCCACCCCAACAGTACACAAGGGTACTTCAAAAATTTCATGGAGGGCTGGCTAGTTAATTGGTTAGAGCATGGTGTTGATAACACCATGGTCAAGGGTTCGGATCCCCATACAGGCCACCTGCCCCCAAAATGTTTTTAAATGTTAAAGAAAAAAATTCATGGAAAGATTCATATTACCTTTTATCTATTTTCCCACGAACTTTTTGAAGTACCTTCATATGTGTATTTTAAAAGCTGAAACACCACAGAGAATGAGAGTATCATTAAGTTTCTCTTTAGATAAATGGAATTATAATTAACACAATGTGCTATGACCCAGCTTCACTTCCATAATGGATATTTTTCAATATCAGTATATATAAATCTACCTAATCAACAACTTCCTTTTTGACAACGGTATAATTTGTATGGATATGACACAATTTACTTCACCCATTCTCTATTGATAGACATGTAGATTTTTCCATTTTTTAAAAATCATAAACAGCACTGCAATAAACATTTCTGTATCTTAAAACATTTATCCAATTAAATTGTTGGGATAAATTCCAAGAAGTGGGAAGTACCTGGTCAAAGGACATGCAGTTTAAGTTTTGATACATATTTCCAAATTGATGTCCAGAAAGTTTGTAAGAGTTTATACTTCCACTGCAGCATAAAGAATGCACATTTCTCCATATCCTTCCCAGCGGTTATCATTCTAATCTTAGCCAATGTCAAAGTATAAAATATTATTTGTTATTTGAACTAGAATTGTATTAGTGTAATGAAGTGTCTTTTTATATGTTTATGTCATTTGTTTTATTTCTCTTTTGGCAGATAGGCTGGCTATTTATATCTCTAGCTTTTTTTTTTTTTTTCTATTTGGATGTTTGCTTTTTTCTAACTCATATGAGATAGCTCCCTGGTATATGAACCAGAGTTGTCCCAGATTTTCACTTGTCTTGTATCTTTGTTAAAGATATCTTAATTTTTATGTAGCCAAATAGCTCGGTCTTTGCCTAAATGTTTTCCTTAATGATTTAAGGATAATCTGAAAATGAGAAAGGATTTCCACTTTTCTCAAGAGAGAAAAATATTTAATCCTAATTCCACAAATAAGGAAACTAACGTATCATTAAATTCATTCATTCAATCTGTCTTATTTAGATAATACTGCAAGAACCAGACTTAAGATTGACATGGGGCTGGCTGGTTAGCTTACTTGGTTTAAAGTGTGATGCTGATAACACCAAGGTCCAGGGTACAATCCCTGTACTGGCCAGCTGTCCCCTGCAGCCCCCTTCCAAATTAATATTATCATTTTTATTTCACATCTGTGTACAATTTAACATTAAAATTTATACAATGTAGAACCAGGGTTCTCACTGTGGGAGAAAGAAGATATTGAGGAAGGTGAGGAAGAATGGTAAACTTATGATTTTTTTAATAACATGTATTTCCTGGCTGTGTGTTGAAGAAAAGGGTATAGAAGCAGTATCACCCCTGTAGCAATAAACACACCTAACATCCAGATTGATTTCTAAATACCATCCCACACTAAAAGGAACTAGGGCTCCTTGGACAAATACTTGAGTCCAGGATAGGGACGGGGAAAGAACAAAGTGAACCTGGAACACATTATGCCAGAAAATAACAAAGAGCTCAAAACTAAGAGGAACCTGTCAAAAGCCAGCTTGAAAGGGAGTCCACTGGCCATTTCAAAAATAAGTGTGAGAACGAAAATCAATAATTACGGTAACAGACAACAGCACATTGAATTTTAAACCTGTCAAAAGCCAGCTTGAAAGGGAGTCCACTGGCCATTTCAAAAATAAGTGTGAGAACCAAAATCAATAATTACGGTAACAGACAACAGCACATTGAATTTTAAAAAAAGCCTATGAGTCTATAGTGATACAAATAAACTAAATAAATAAATAAGGAAAGGAAAGAGAAAAGAAAGTCCTTATTCACAGCAGATGCCAATTAATGTAGAAGTAATGACAAGATTACCATTTTGTAACCAGTACGGTAGTAATTTATTTAGGGAAGAATTATTAGTAGATGCTAAATCCTAATGGGTACAAATATGTTGGAGAAAAAGGTATTTATAGTCTCAAAGGATCTCCCCACAGAGTTCTTATTAATTACAAAGGAATTAAAGATAATTTTACATAAAGAAATCTGATAGACATTACCTTAACCAAAAAATCGATGTTATCAATAATGGGACAAACCAACATCATATGGCTCCTGATGTGATGCAATGAGGACATAACATCACTTATGTAGCATTCCTGCTGAAACTGTTTAACCTGGATCTGATTATGAGGAAACAATCAGACAAACATAAACTATAATACATTCTACAAAACTACTGGCCGAATTCTTTGAAAAGTGCCACTCTAATAAAAGATGAAGAAAAGCTGAAAAACTGTTCTATATTAAAAGCGACTATGAGACATGACAACTAATTTTTAATCCTGGATCAGGAAAAAAATAATTGTCAAAAGGACATTCTTGGAAGAACTGACAAAATTTGAGTATGGACCATATATTAAACTATTATACCGAAGTTGAATTTCCTAAATTTCATCATTGTGTTATAATTATACAAGGAAAAATTCTTGTTGTTAGAAATGGGTCAGCAAACTTTTTCTAAAAAGGGCCAGACAGTAAATGTTTTAGCTTTTGGTCTCTGTTGCAACTATTCAACTCTGCCATTGTAGTGTGAAAGCAGCCACAGACAATAAGTGAGCACACGAGCATGGCTGCGCTACAATAAAACTTTACAAAAATCAGCCAGCAGGCAGGATTTGGCCAGCAAACTGATCACAGTCTGCAGACCCCTGTCTTAGAGCACAGACATTTAGAGCATAACATGTGCAACTTATTCTCAAATAGTTCCACAAAAATAAAAAATATGTATTCATGTATATGTGTATGTATACTATACGAACATACACACACATAATAGATCTAGAGAAAAGTCCATACAGCAAAATGTTAACTAGTGAATCTAGTTTAAGGGTAACAGGTATTCATTGTATTATTTTTTACTACTTTTCCATAGGTTTGAAATTTTTCAAAATAAAAAGTTGAAAACATTATCTAAGTCATTATGTCCTTCCTTAATCCTCTCAAATATCTGTTTTTTTACCACTCATGTCTACTAATTTTGTTATATTAAGATCACAATAGGGCTGGCCCTTGGCTCACTTGGGAGAGTGTGGTGCTGATAACACCAAGGCCAATGGTTCGGACCTCTATATAGGGATGGCTGGTTGCTCACTTGGAGAGCATGGTGCTGACAACACCAAGCTACGGGTTAAGATCCCCTTACCTATCATCTTTAATAAAATAACTTCTATAGGGCCGGCCCGGTGGCGCACTGCGCTAGTGCGCGGCTTGGGAAGCGCGGCGGTGCTCCCGCCGAGGGTTCGGATCCCACATACAGACCGGTTCCCGCTCGCTGGCTGAGCAAGGCGCGGGGGCAACACCGAGGGTTGCGATCCCATTGCCGGTCCCGGTCCGGTACGGGGGCAACACTGAGGGTTGCGATCCGTTGCCGGACACGGAAAAAGACAAAAAAAATAAATAAATAACTTCTATAAACACAGGCACTATGAGACAACAAAGGTAAGAGGTGCAAAACATTCAGAGCTCTCCTAAAGTATAAAGCCTCTATATACTAAGTCATATAAATTCAGGATCAGTGACAAGAAACACTGCTCTTCAAAATAAATCTAAGATTAAGAGACTAATAAGCTCCATGTAGGCAGGGATCTGATCCACTTTGCTCCTTGATGTATCACCAGTCCCTAGGAAGACTGCATGGTACAAAAGCGTGCACTGAATAACATTTTTGGAATTAAGGAATTAGTTGCATTGTTAAAACCAGAATCTTAGGAGATGCCAAACCATAAAAATGTTTTTTTTCTTTCAGCTATTTCCATTATCGACTTCCACTTATGTTTTTAAGCGTTTGTATTTATAAAAATCCAAAGCAGAATAAAACATGTCCAATAAACTTTAACATTCACGTCTAAATAAATACTTATTAAGTAAATACTTATTCCTAAATTAACCTAAATACAGAGCTCGAATTTTGTGGTAGTTTATTCTAAAAATCAGGTGCTCCACAACTTCTCTAGTCCTATAAAAATCTACAAAATGTGAACTCTCATAATTTGCCATTTTTGAATGGGCCCTTCCTAACACACCTGTAACACACCACCAAGCTCTGAATCCTGTAAAGTAGCTCCTGAGTACCTGCAAAGAAATTCAAAGAGCCACACTGCTGCTTTTTAGCTCCTAAGACAAAGTAAATTCAATCAGTGTCAAAAATGGAACCACCCCATTTTCTACTACATTGCCGTATTTCCTTTCTTAGTTAAATATATTTATCTTTTTGTTTATTAGTTAGGCCTAACTAGTCTACACAGTAACTTTACATTAATACTAGCAGAGAGTAAAATTGATATTTTAAATTTTTTAAAAAATCAATTAAATAAAATAAAACTTTTAAATGAAATTAATATACTGTATTTATAAAGTGATTATACAGCAAAAATATCCAAGCTTACAATTTCACTGTTATTTATTATAAAAGCAAATAAGTTGGCCAGTAGAGGGCACTCACAAAAGGGGGGAAGAGCTGGCCACAGCCTTGAAGAGAAATGCATTTACAAATTGCTATGTGTACCTTACTTGAAAAACAGAATGTTTTAATAGACCATTGGAGTGAGCTAACGTAACATAATATTAATTTACAAAAGGTAAAGTTTAAATCTATGTTATGTTTGAAAATGTAACATAAACCTTATATCAGCGGCTTGAATTTGACCATTTAAGAAATGTTTAAAGCTATATGTAACACATACAAGGGTTTCAACCCCAGTACTATTGACATTTTGGGTGAGAACATTCTTTGTTGTGGAGACTGTCCTATGCACTGTAGGATGTTTAACAGCATGCTTGGCTTCTACCCTATAGATGCCTGGAGCAGCCCTCCCTCCCCAGGTTGTGACAACCAAAAATGTCTTCAGATGTTGCCAAATGTCCCCTCAGGGGCAAAAGTCACCTATCCACCTCTCACTGATAACTACTGTTACATATATATAAAACAGCTTACAACATTACATGAGACTTTACTTCTTCCACTCTCCAATACTGGTTGACTATAATTTTTCTCTCTATAATCTAAATACCTTATTCTGCAAGTTAAATGAATTCTATAATTAACATGGAAAAATAAAAGAAATAGAGAAACTGACAAATCATGGTAACTAAATATTCCATAGCTCAGAGCACTAAAGATAGAACAAATCAATCCAATTATGAATCCACTTTTTCTTACTGAGTAGAAAACTGTTTCATCAAAAAAGGGCATAATACTTGGGACTGAATTATAAGTGTCACATTAACAAAAGCATGCAGATGTCAAAGAATTAGAGCCTGGGAAAAAATACTTCTTGCTACATTGATTTTCACTAGCATATTATATCTAGTAGATAATCGATATATATTTGCTAATGATCAACTGATCATTCTGATCTCTGTCTATGACTACCTATTTTTTTAAAGACAAGATTTTTCTTCTTCTACCAAATCTTACCTTGAAAAAAACACTTCAGGGAATATGTTTTGATAACAAGTGATCTCTAAACTATAAAAGTGTGTATTTCTGACCAAGTATTGTGGCTGAGGCTTGTTTTGAGTTTTTAATAATCTTGTCCCACTAACGAGGTATTTCATTATCTCTTTGGAACTCTTTGGTGGACTTCATAAAAAATAAAAATAAAATTCTTCTGAACAAAAGTAAAGGTAATAATCATGTACATAACCTCAAGTATAAACATGTTCCATCTACATGTCATACCTGTCTATTCTATATCATATCTCTGCCATTAAGTTGCCATTAGATAGCAGGCTAAGTTCAAATCGGAATTAGTCTCCATTGTTAAATATTTTCTTAGCTCAAAACACAGCTAATTTTTCACTTTTAAGAAATTATATATGGGTACACTGGAAATTCCACTTAATTTGGTCTCAGAAAATTAAAATTCAAATCCCACTGCTTACCACCTAAATATTCCTAGGTGAGTTAGAACCTCTTAGAGACTTTTTTATCTATAAAATGAAAGAAATAATGACTACCCTCCTTATGAAGCTCATAGTGTTAAATCTTTAAAAATTCTAAATCACTAAAAAATGATAATACTTGATTTAAATTTCTTTCAATTCATTTCCTTTTTTAAAAAAATGTAGGAAAACTGATGAGAATTCCAAATGTACAGTCTATGTCCTCTTTAATTTTCTCTTTGACCCACATTATTCACCACTCAAAACCTAACAGCAACAGTGAAATCTCCTATCCTCTTTTTTAACTTTTTACAATAACACGGAGTCAGCATTTTTATTCAATCAACTATTTACTAAATTAAACTACTAAATTCTCTTGCCTTTCTTCTAGTTGAACGACACCAAGATCTTTACGTGTTAGTTCCCTCAGAGACTCACCGTAATGTGGGAGATAAGAGATAATCACATATACCTTTTCCTGGGTGGCTAAACTACATGGGGGAAAGTCAGTTTCAAAGTTCACAGATAATCAACACTTCCCAGAGTCAAGTATTCTGGTTTGGCAGAAACCATAACCAGAATTATGGGTTTAAGTTTATAAACTTTTCTAACTCCCCCAAATAAAGGATTAACTATTAGCTTTATTTCTTTAAGATTTATATTGCATTTTAACAATTTTGAACAAAAGGTTTCCTAACCTATTTTATCACATTGATGCATTCATGACCTCATTCTATGTGCATTTATATAGCATTCATGATCTCTGATGGGAAACAGAGCATAATGGAATTTCTTCGATTTTCAGGGAAGATGGAGAGAAGTTCTGCTAAAATCACCTTCCAAAATTCCAGGAAAACGTCTATGCTCAACCTGAATTCTATTAAAGTTTCCTTTCACATCTGATTTACATAGTAGAGTAAGCCAAGAAACCCCAGATTTGGAATACAGATTGAAATGGGTGAACTATTCAATCCTCCTCAAAGAAAAAAGGAAAACTATAGTTCAGCATTGAATTGACTTGTCAGAAGAAAATATGTAGACACTATTACATAGGTGGTCCCCTTCACTTAGACTGTTCCCCTTTACTAAGGCAAATACTTACATTTGGAAGCCAAATAAAAGTTGCTTACATGTTTAAATCAAATGTTTGCAAATAAGCATTACTTCTCCATTTTTTAATAGTACCAAAAATATTTGACATTTCCTTACAGTTATCTAATCAATCCTCAAAATTTTAAACTGCACAAACAACTTCCCAAGGCCACCAATGCCCTCAGAATCCACCTGAGTGCAAAGTATTTCTTCAAGACATTACACAGCACAGGACCTTGATAGGGCACTTTGACCCATTCTAGATTCCACAGCTTGGGACTTGGAGAAAGTTCTGGGAAATTTTTCAAACTAATTAAAAAAAAATTAACACATTAGATCTAAAACAAAAACTAATGGATTAGGAATGCTTAACCTGGGGTAAAGCAGCCTAAGAAATAATCTGACAACAAGGCTATTTCAAAGACAAGGTGATACACTTATTTCCAATCTGAAGATTCAGATTACACATAGACTAAGCCAATAATTACATTCTGGAAAAGAGTTAAAAAGGACAGTTATGGAATATCTCCTTCCTGCAGGTCTTTGGGATTAAATAAATCCTTATCTGCTTCGAATAACTGGAGTCTAGTGCTGTCAGAAAGCAGTAGGAAATACTACCTGACCTCTCAAGATTTCTTGCAGGCCTTTATTCTATCATTTTGCTGCGGGCCTTTACTCTTGTAAATTTTCATGAAAGTAAAAAAGTACGAAAACGATCCTCAAAAGCTTATTAATCAAATTGTAATAAAAAATAATCCTAACATTTCCTTGAGTAAATTAAAAAAGGACCACAAAGCAAAGGTAAGGTTTGGTAATGGAACCTTCATATATCACACTTTAGGCAAATAATGGGCTTTTTAAAATTCATCAGGTAGCTGTAGGTTCTCCACTACTTTAATGTTGAGGGGAAAATAAAAAACTACTACTAATTAAGTTAAAAAAAAAAATCAACCATCGAACAATCATATTTCACCAGTACGATTCAATCTAACTTCTACCTGTGATGTTGAAATACATAGAAACCCATAAAAAGCTACATTAAAAAGAATGACTTGTAGGTACAGATAAGATGCAAATTCCTATTTCCACCCTCTCACAAAATTCTGAAATACATTTCCAATCAAAATGCACATACACTGACACACAGTGAATGTCATGGACCTTGATATTCTCCTGAGAGAAATAAGGCTCCTTATTATCTTTGGCTATATATATCTTCAGTTAAAGCCTTAAAACCCAAGTACATTTCAGATAACTTAATAAAATAACTTTCAGTATAATCACCTTGTAGTAAGTACTCACAAAAATGACCAGAGAAACCTTTTTGGTACCATAGGATGGTCTATCAAAAAAAAAATATATATGTCGGGCTGGCCAGTTAGCTCAGTTGATGACAGTGTGGTGCTATTAACACCAAGGTTCAGGATTTGATCCCTGTACCGGCCAGTCACCAAAACAACAAAAAACAAAAACAAAAAAAGGACGGTCCTACACAAGTAATATGCATATATTAAAACAAGATTTACCTCTATCGTAGGATCATATTCATCCACAAAGTGATTCTGAATTAGCTGTATCGTCAAGGCACTCTTGCCTACGCCACCAGCTCCAACTACCACAAGTTTGTATTCAGTCATTTTCAGCAGGCCTTATAATAAAAATAATGAAAATGTGACTAAATTAGAATAAATGTCACATGAGGTTAATACTCTATCAAGTACGCTACCAATACCTTTTGATACAAACCCACCTTTATATGGAAAATTATTTCAAAATACCTCACAAAAACTGAATGACGAAAACTTCAGTTAACTACAGATGTATATTGTAATGAACTGTGCTTCATTTACAAACTTCCCCATCAACATTTAAGAAACACGCATATAGAGTACATAGACAGTTCTTTTGCCTTATATTGACGTGATTCTAACTAGACAGCCAGACTGCTGTTCTCTAGCAGCTAATAGTTCTCAAAGAAACATATCATGATTTCACTCAGTACAAGTGTCTAGCATAGTGCTCTATACACTGTAGACACACCCACAGAAAACTTGTTGAAAGCTGTCTCCACTCCTATGGTTGCTGTACTCCTAGCTGACTCTGGCCTCTAAGAGTTAGAAGGAGATAAGCTAAGAGTGTCTTTGTTGGAGCCAACAACTATAGAAAACCTTTTTAAAGCATCATCATACTACCATAGTTCTCCTGGATAGGTAGCAAGAATCAAATGGAGGTTGCAGGGACAAGCGTGAAATGAAGCTGGAGTATATGGTGGGGAGATAAAAATTTATAGACACTGAAGCAGATAAGTACAATATCTGATGACATTTTAATTTGAAAAATATCTGCTGGGGAAAATAAAGGTAAAAACTAGGAGACCTGATTGTAAATAAACACTAAAAACATGCAGCATCCTATTTATTGAAGACCAAAAGTTATCCAAGTAGGCACTCTCTCCCCACCAAGAAAAAGGCAATCTGGTTTTCCAAATGGTAACATACTAACTTCACCTTATTCCTGAGCCCCCTCACAAAGAGCACCACAGGCTAGAAAACTGTTATATCATGAATGCTATAGCACAGCCCCCTGTCCTACTCTGCTCCACCTATCCTTCCCTGCTGCTTATCTAGGGCCACGTGGACAGCCACTACAAATATGTATTTTATCTCACTTGCCCCATGTTTTATTCCAAATGTAGGCCATAGCAAATGGGGCAAATGAGGAGAAACACACCAAAATGTATCCTCTAGCTCCCTGGCCAACCCACCCCCAAAACAATCTGGATAGCCTAGAAGAACAGTTTTCAAAATGTTCTTCTTAGGTTCCTAACACTTTTTGTGGGTCCCAGAGGTCAAAACTGTTTTCATAATAATACTAAGATGTTCTTTACCCTTCTCATTCTCATTCTTTTACAAGTGTACAGTAGAGTCTTCCAGATGTATGATCACAATAGATTGAACGCAGATGCAGATATGAGAATCCACATATCTTCTATTAAGCCACATAATTAAAGAGATTTACTAAAGTATGAAACAATGCAACTCTTCTCGGTAATTTTTGGTTTTGTTTTGGAAAATAGTTATTTTTCATAAAAAATTTTATACATGTTACCAAGTAATGGGCTTATTATCTTTATTTTTAAATGAATTAATAATTTTCTAATATGATAAATATTTACAGACTCTACACAAATCAAAGGATTTTGAGATCCTCAATAATTTTTAAGAGTGCAAAGGGGTACTTAAGACCAAAAAGTGTGCTAGCCTAGGAGATACTGTGGACAGGTATTGGGTTAGAACTTAGTCATATATACATGTGTGAACTGAGAGACGTGCACCTTCTACTTGTTTATGCAGTGGTTGTTTCCAGAAGGAAAAATCCTTGAATCACATTTTTAAAACCAAGGAATATTTAAATCCACTAGAAGGAACTGGGTTCCAAAGGAGTCTTACTGAATGAAGATCATAGGCCAGACGGAGTCCCCTCACTCAAAGTTACAAAAACTAGCAAGGGGTGGAAATGGGACTACAAGAACCTAACAAGTTTGCTAAGAAAAGAAAAAAATATCACTTTTATCATAAAACTAAACTATCATCTACTATCTCTTAAAACCAAGTACGCTTGTGGATGACTATAGTCTGAAAGTAAAAAGTGCTGATATTAAACATATTTGATATCTGTAGTCTATCACATGTAGGAGGTCAGCATTTTGGACCCAAGTCACTTAAGAGTAACACCAGTCTCATATGGTTAATTCTGAGCTGATTACAAGCAGACTTTTTCCCTTTATAATTTATTTTTAAGTGATTTTCCATTACAAACATAACATGTATACTGTGTAACAACTAGAAAATACCTTTCTGTTTTTTAACCCCTTGTTTTGATGGATATCAAGATTTTAAAAGGTTAGCTTAGGACTTCAGCTATAACTTGCACATGCCTAAAAGGATTTATTTCAGGCAGTTAACTGGGAGACTGCTACAATTAACCCCTCTTGTCAGTCAGTTTAGATAACCTTGAGAGTGCTGTCTAGGAGTGCCCCACTTGTGACGGGGAACAAATTTGTACGGATGAGGGTAATACAGTAGAGATGGGGAAAAGAACAAGAACAGGCAAATTAAACTTCAAATACTGTTTTAGCTACGGCTGTCTACACTCAACTAGAAGGGAAAAGCCCTGTTTGTGCTCTGAGGGTTTTCTTCATATGTTTTAACTTGACAAAGCAAACAGACCTTCTGGGATTAACTTTTTCCTTTTCACCGTGGGTCACGGGCTTTACGGGTAGGGTGTTGGCCACCTGTTCTTCCACCACCATCTCTACCTCCACCTCCTCCTTTGTGGCCACAGCAATGTCACAGCCCATACACGGGGGAGGGGAGCAGTCAGGAACTCGGAGGCAGACGCATTTTTTTCCAACACAATAACCTCCAACAGTGGTCTCTGAGCACTTTCCTTATGCTCTCCCAGAACGTGACCCACACCTCCCCCCGCGCACCGAGAAGGACCACTATCCGTCCAGCCTGCGCTCGAGGGAGAAGTTTAGACCTTCGTCCTAGAGATGCTAGATGCTGCAGAGAAGGCAGTGCCGAGGCAGCCGAGTGCTGGGCAGGGGGGAAGAGGTGCGGGAGCGGAGAGAGCGAGAGGACGACGAGGGGGAGGGGAGCGCGGCGGGAGTAACCTCCACCGCACCGAGGGGCAGCCGGCGGCCGCGACTTTCTCCCCCGCCGCCTCCAGCCGCGGCTCTCGGGGAGGAGGAAGGAAGGGGTTCCCCGTCCAGGAAGCAGCACCAGCGGCGGCCGCCTCTAGCCTCACCCTCCTCAGCCCCGCACCGCCCATTCCTCACTCCCCGGGTCGCCGCGTCCCCGCGTCTCCCCTCGCAGACCCCCCACCCCGCCCGCCCGCTAGCTCGCTCGGGCCCTGCGCCCGCGTCCCCTCTCCGCCCCTCCCGAGACCCCTAATTCATTCACTCG
>NW_007729100.1:270162-278222 GCF_000696425.1 Galeopterus variegatus
CCGAGGGCGGGGTGGGAAGAGGGAAGGGAGGCAGGCCGCGAGCGCCGCCGGGGAGGGGAGCGGGCCTGGGCGGCGCCTAGGCCGGGGGGAGGGACTGCCGGACCCACGCGGCGGCCCGCCCCCAGCCTCTCGCCGCAGACTCGGACCCGGAGCCACCGCGGGGACACGACACCACCGGAGAGACACCAGAAGCGAGCCCGCCGCACCAGTGTCGGGTCTACACAGAGAAGCTACGAAAATCCCGCCACCCCTCGGGGTCGGCCTGCGCTTGTGCGCATTCATTTACTGTCATTTGCTGCATGCAAATAAACATGCAGTCACCAAATGTGGGAGGCGACGTCGGTGACTTAGGGAGAGACTGGGAAGGCAGTTCCCCGCCCCGGGGCTACCTGATCGGCGCCTGATTATCAGCCTCGATACTCAGGCTGGGAATCTAGCCCCAGGCCCAGACGCAGGAGACTAACCCTTTCATCGCTAATCTTTTTGGGGCGGGGAGAGGGGTGGGGGTCTGTTATATCTTGTTATTTTCTGGATATTTTGAAGCCATCAGAAGGTCTCTCTAAACAGGGACCTCAGATGTACCCGTTGCCCCTGAAAGCACAAGCAGCAGACAAGACTTAAGTAGGAGTGCCCTTGATAGTTTAAACCTGAGGAGAGTCGTTCACATATTAATTAGAAGATTGAGATTAATCAGTTAACGTTCAAGGACTTAAGACATTAAACAATGGGGCAATTAAACATTGCCAGCATACTACTCAGAGATTGCATTGATGAACTACCTAGAAAGGTCAATTGGGAGAGTTTTAAAGATTGAGGCCTGGCAGACCAGCGCCTATGCCTAATATGACCACTCATCTGAATCTCTACTTTCAGTTCTGTCTCTTTAGTCCGCTTCATAAACCAAACAGTTCTTTTAAAGCCCAGCTATTTTGTCTGTTAACCAAGGCTTTACATCAACTGTCACCTTTTTCTTCTTACCCTTATATGGACTGTAATCTGCAAGGCTTATTCCACCCTCACTCTCCTGGCACCAGGTGGAAGAGGCATATGAGAGGTGGAAGACAGGGACAGGAAAAGAATGTGCCTACTCTCTGTCAAGTATTTGCTAAATGTTTTGCACATATCCTTTTATTTAATCGCAACAACCCATGAGATAGAACACTATTCACTATTTTACAGATGGAGAAACAAATTTAGAGAGGTTAAAAATTGCGCCCAAGTTCACACAGTTAAAATGTCAAGTCTCCTTCATGTCAGATCATGTTCACTCTACTCCCAACTTCCGTGGCTCCTATCCACTTAACATAAAAACAAAATTCTTCTCAAAATCTACATGGCCTTAGATTACTTGATGCCCTTTCCCTCTTACTTCTCTAAACTCTTGTCTTAGTATTCTCCCTTCTTCACTTCCATACACATGAATATGTCCTGGTTCCTGGCTGTTCCTTGAAGGTGCCTGGCAGATTGCTTCCTTAGGCAATATGCACTTGCTACCCTCTCTGGCACTCTATATGCACAAAGCCAACTCTGTCACCTACTGTAAATCTTTGTCTCTTGTATTTACTGCTAAATTTCCAGTGCCTTCAACAGTCTCTGACACAAATAAGGCACTCAATAAAATATTTACGGGATGTTTAATGAATGAATCTATGTACCCTCCTCTTGAACTCTGTGAGTCTAAATCCTTACTTAGAGTGCCTTAAACCTCCTGTCAATCTCTGTCTTCACCATCTTACAAAATCTGCTTTTAAACTCACTCAGGTCACCTAATAAGCCACGTCCTATGAGTCTAGGAAAGTATCTGGTACACAATGGACACAGTGAATTTTTGTTAAATGAATGAATTTGCACATATTTCTTGCTTTGTAGTTGCTCTTAAGTATAGATCACAGATTTATTTTGTGCAACTTCAAGTACTAGGTAAGCTCTTGTTTCACTTACGGCCATGAATACAATTTTCTCCCTGTAGTTGGTGCTCCATAAATCTTTTTTTTTTTTTTTTTTAGATGACTGGTAAGGGGATCTTAACCCTTGGCTTGGTGTTGTCAGCACCACACTCAGCCAGTGAGCTAACCGGTTATCCCTATACAGGATCTGAACCCGTGGCCTCAGTGTTATCAGCACCACACTCTCCCGAGTGAGCCACGGGCTGGCCCTGGTGCTCCATAAATCTTAAAAGGATTATAATATAGAAGAGGGAAAAGCTTTATATAGCACCTTTATGCTAACTATAAAAGTTCTGGCATTAGCAGAAACCTAATCCATCCACATGGTTTCAGTTATCATCTAGGCTCGTGATTCCTAAAGTGACTCTGCATCTCACTGCTCCATGCACCTTACTCTCCAGCTTCACCTCACGTGCTTTCTCCTTCCTTTCCACTCCCACAACAACTTATATATATATGCTACCTCAGGCCTTTCTGCCATTTAGTCCTAGGTGCTTTCTCATAAGCCAGCAGCCTCTCCCCTACTCTGACCCTATCTCCCCACCCCCATCATCCCTTTCTTTCCTTAACACAGAACTTAACAGCAGTGGGTCTCAAGAGTAAGTGCTTTTTGAATCATCTGCCATGCTTATAAAAAAATCCAAGTTCCTAGGCCCCACACCCAGATATTCCATTCAATCGGTCTAAGGTAGACCAGAAATCTTCTGAAATTAAAATTTATTAAAATCTGAATTTTTAACAAATCAGATGATCCTAAACTGATTAGCCGTCTGCATGTACAAAACTCACATTCTTGGCAGCTGCACTGTCTTTTTCCTCATCCTCAAGCCTGGTGTCTGTGTTAAACAGTCTCCCTGGCTCTCCCTTTCCTTTCAATCCTCAAGGGCAATCATACAGGCACATACTGTGATCACAATGGGAAAAGGGACAGAGAATAACAAAAACTATAAATGTGGGGATTCCTGTCTTGCTCTAAGAAGTAACTGATGTTTCTACCCTCTGCTGTTCCACTCTTCTGGGAAGGCAGCCACATATACATGCACACATCCTTTTGATCTGCTTTATTAAGACCATACTGACCCTTTCCTTCATAAGATAGCTTCTTCTGCAGATAAAAATCAAAGCCAAAACAACAGGAGTACCCTTGTTTAGTTTGGTTTTTATGACCTATAAGAAGATGCCAGGACACACTCAGGGCACTCCAAATGCTGAAGATTTATTTTAAGGAAATAAGGACACTTTAGAAAACCATATCATCAGACAGCTGCTGTTCAGTCCAGGAATCAACTGCACTTTTGATCAGCAGCTGGCTCTGGTGCCCTGCTTATCCCCTCATTAACAAGTATAAAGTGCAAAGTTACAAGCTAAGTACCTAATAAGTACCTAAAGATGAGAAATACTTCAAAAATTATAGGGGAAAATGATCACTAGTCCCAACTAAGCCTTCACTAAGACTTAATCTTGCTTATAAATCTTTAATAACTTTTTATATCCCACTGAAGTCAGTCCAAATTCTTGGTGCTCAGCTTTTGAGAGCATCCATAGTCTGGCATCGTCCTGACCCGGTGACTTTGTTTAACCTATAAAGCAAATCCCCTCTCTATCTCACTAAAATAAGTTATTTTGTGTCTTTGCTCTTTTCTTACCCAGCACCTTTTTGTCTCTCTCTTTGCTAAAATTTTCTCATTCGCAATCTAGAACAAGGCCTACTTCCTCTATGAAGGCTTTGTTGATCATGCCATCTCTCTCTTTTTTTTTATTTGTACCTATTTGTGGGGTACTTAATCTCCTTCTCTATTACTTCGCATGGGTTAATTGTGTTTCCTCAAGTAAATTCTAAAATCCTAAATGCAAGAGCCATATCTCAGGTGCATGAACTCCACCCACCCAAACAAGCCTAGTTCACTGCAATTACTCAGTAACTACATGAATACACATAATGTGTTTATCATCAAGGTAAACAGGATGAAAGCAATGTTTGAGGAAGATTAGAATGGTGGCTACATGCAGAAAAGATTGGAAAGAAAAAAGAACCTCAGGTAAGGCATTTTGTGGATGGCATAATAGTACCTAGCGGCAGGGGGGATGGTACACTGGCTTAATTTACTAGTCCTGTGAGTTAGAACAAATCTGTGAATCTCTGCAAGCTTTGCGTTTAAGAATGGAATAATGGAATAACAGCTGCCATTTGTAAAACTCCCCCTATGAGCCAGACAAGCTTCACACACTTCGTACATTATTGTAAACAAATAAATCTGTTCTGTATCTGTCCACTTATCTTCTTCACTGCTACTACCGTAGTCCAAGCCACCACTGTCCCTCCCTTAGGGGGAAAGTCAGAGCTTACAGGTCTCCTTGCTTCTGCTCTTATTCCTCTAAAACCCAGTCCCCATGGAACTGCCAGACTGATTCTTTTAAAAATGCAGAATGGATCATTTGACCAGATCAAGCTCTTCCATGGTTTCTCATTACACTTAGAATAAAATTCAAATTCCTTCGAGCCATTTCATGACCTATTTTTTGCCTACTCCTGACCTCACCATGTATGCCTCTTGCTCTCACTAAGCTCCAAATACACTAGCCACCTTTTTCTTTTCTTTTTTTTTTTCCTTTTTTTGTCTTTTTTACTGACCGGTAACGGGATCGCAACCCTCGGTGTTGCACCCGTACCGGGGACCAGCAACGGGATTGCAACCCTCGGTGCTGCACCCGCACCGCGCTCAGCCAGTGAGCGGGAACCGGTCTCCACATGGGATCCGAACCCTCGGCGGGAGTGCCGCCGTGCTCCCAACTGGCACACTTCTCCAGTGCGCCAGCGGGCCGGCCCCTAGCCACCTTTTTCTTCCCTGCACACATCAGGCTCATTCTCTCTTTGGGCCTGTTCCTGCTGTTTTCTCATCAGGCATGATCCTGAAGCAAGCCTCGTTCTTTCAGGTCTCAGCTTAACACCACCACTTCCGTGAGAGATTCCCCAATACCCAGTCTTAATCAGAACTCCCCACCCTACTCCCTAACTTCTACTCTTCAACTTGTTTCTCCTTAACAGAGTGGCCTGTTTTCTTCTTTTACTTAGCACCTAACATATCTGAAATTATCTTGCTCATTTATTTGTTTGCTTGTCTGTTTCCTCCCCTGAAATATGAATTTTGTGAGCCATTGACCACTGAATCCTCAACACCCAGAGAAGGTCTGGCACATAGCAGTCACATAATAAAGATTTGTTGATAAGTTACTTTGAAGAAAATAATAGGACTCTGTTGGGGCCCAGAAAGTGATACCCCAAAATGAAGGCCTCAGAAGCAGCCTCAAAAGCAAAGATTTCCTCTGACCTTCTACTGTCCTCCTGTCTGTCAACCTCATTCTCCCCTGAGGCAAGCCATGGAAACTAGAATCCCTCTTACCCACTCTAACACATATCCTCTACCCCACACCCCTTTCTGTCTTGAAGCTGACCATAAAAAAATTCTCTGATCTACTTTATTTGATGGTAGATCATAAGACTCCCATTCCAGAAAGGATCCTGCTCCATACCCTGGAGGAATGAATGCTACACAGACAGGCCAAGAAGAATCTGAACAGACAGGCATTGCTAGATTTCCCCACTTAGTCTATTAGCTTTAGATCATAATTTTCTTATTCAATCACATTCTACATGGCTGTGCTCACTTCATAGAACCTAAGCATGAATATGGACAATGTATTAGTCTGCTTCTGTTGGGACCAGGCATCTTGTTTAGGATTTATATGTCTTCAGTTGAATGAAGCAAGTCCCTTTTTTGGTAAGTTCTTTTAGTATCTCTGGAAGATTGCTCTGCCTTGTCAGATAATTTCTTATATCAGGGGTCTATCAATGTAGAGAGGTTATACATAGAAATATAAATGACTATTTCACTTTACTCTGAATTTGTTTCATGAATAATTCTAATGTCTGCATGAAATAATTTCATCCTAATGTACACACAAACCCAAACATTACCATTTATTACAGGCCCTCAAGAAGCCAATATTAGTTAATCTAACATGTTAATAAAATTTAATTCATTAATTTATTCATTCAGTAAGTATTTATTGAGTACTTAACTGTATGCCAGGCACTGTTTTACATATCTGGGATGTATCAATGCACAAAACAGACAAAAATCTGTTTTCTTGGAACTCACATTCTAAAGCAGTGGTTCTCAGACTTTTTGATTACAGGATCCTTTCACCTATTTAAAATTTTTCTTAAAAGTTTATTTTAAATAAATTTTAATAATTCACTTAAAATAATAATAATAAACCCATCGCATGTCAAAATAAATAATGTAATTATGAAAATAACTATATTTTAAAAATATAGGATCCTTTCACCTATTTAAAATTTTTCTTAAAAGTTTATTTTAAATAAATTTTAATAATTCATTTAAAATAATAATAATAAACCCATCGCATGTCAAAATAAATAATGTAATTATGAAAATAACTATATTTTAAAAATATAATGAGAAGATTGGCATTGTTTTAACGTTTGCAAATCTCTTAAATGTCATGCTTAGTAGAAGAAACCGGTTTCTCATATCTGCTCTTGCATTCTGCTTAGATATCACATATAGCCTCTGGAAAACTCCACTGTACATTCATGAGAGAAATGAAAATGGAAAAGAAAAATAACATCTCAGCATTATTATCAATATAGGTTTGACTATGCAGACCTCCTGAAAAGGTCTGGGAACCCCAGCCTTGCTTGAATGGTGCTTTGAAAACTGCTCTTCTGAAGAATTTTTTATTAAATATTTTTTGCTAGTAAAACAGGTCCAAGTTTAATAAATACCAAAGCAATAATTAGTTTTTCCAAATTATAATTTTATTCCTCAAACAGGCTCTTTGAGTCCCTATTAAACACATCTATTGATAATCTATTTCCATTATCAATAGAAATTAGTGCTGAGATAATGTGTAAAGTAAAACATGTGCCCCAAATAATGTACTTCTTGCAATAATTGAGAACTCTTGTTTTTAGGTCTGTATTGTGTTCTTGAGGATCCTGAAGTACTTTACAAATATTAATTAATTGAACTTCCCAGGATGCCAATAAAATGTTTCCAAATACAATTTTCATGCACTTTGCAGACAGTTTAACTGACAGTGTAGCAGGACTTCTCCTGGCTTGAAGGAAAGCTGTGACAAAACCTAAGAAATATCATATATTCATTGTGACTATGAACACACTATATTGTTGCCAGACTGTTTTAATTTACCAGCTTTGTCAGGAGAGCAGGCTGTATTGTTATAATGAAAGTTACTACTCTCAGTGTGTTGACAAAAACTTTCTTTCATTTCTGTCTTTCATTTTTAGCTCTTCGTTCCTTCCTACCTTCCTTCCCTCCTCCCTCCTTTTTTTCTTCCTTCCGTCATTTTTTTCAGAAAAAAATTACCAAAACTGTGAAACTACCCAGGCTCCATTTGATAACTAAGTTTTAACCCAGCTTCATAAAACATCTAGCTCTCAAGAACTCAGCACTTAAGAGACCTCAAACTTATATCTGGTGTTAGTCCATTTCTGTTGCTCATAAGAAAATACACAGAAGTGGATAATTTGTAAGAAAATAAAATTTTCACTTACACTTTTGGAGGCTGGGAAGTCCAAAGTCCAGGGAACACCTATTGTGAGGGCCTTCTTTGGTGGTGGCTTTACGGCAACACAGGAGTCTCACATGGTAGAAAATGGCAGAGGAGAGAGAGAGAGAGAGATTCTCACATGCTCCCCTTTTAAAGCCCTCAGAATATGACCAACAGTATTAATTCATTCCATAGGGCATGGTTCTACAATGTAATCACCACTTCAAGGCCCCACCTTTCAATTACCATAATAGGATTTCCCGCCCTCAGCAGTTAACAGTGGGGATTAAGCTTCAATGAGTTTGGGGGGCCATTCAATCCACCGCATGTTCCATCCTCTGATGTTCAGGTCAGTCACAATGAAATCTTGTTAGTCCTCTGTTCAAAACCTCCAACAGCTTCCCATCTCATTCAAAGCTAAAACCCTCAAGTGACCAACAAAGGGCCCCTTACCTTTCTAATTTCATGTCCTCCTCCTTTCCCCTTGTTTGATCGTGTGTTGCCACACTGGCTTCC
>NW_007729100.1:278277-282171 GCF_000696425.1 Galeopterus variegatus
GCATGTTCCATCCTCTGATGTTCAGGTCAGTCACAATGAAATCTTGTTAGTCCTCTGTTCAAAACCTCCAACAGCTTCCCATCTCATTCAAAGCTAAAACCCTCAAGTGACCAACAAAGGGCCCCTTACCTTTCTAATTTCATGTCCTCCTCCTTTCCCCTTGTTTGATCGTGTGTTGCCACACTGGCTTCCTCTTGTTCCCTGAACATTCCAGGCAGACACCCACCTCGGGGCCTTTGCACTTGCTGTTTTTCCTACCTGGAAGGTTCTTTCCTCAGATAACTACATGATTTGCTGCCTCACCTCCTTCATCTCACTGTAGAAAGGCCACTCTCTCAATGAGGTGTTCCCTGACCACCTTATTTTTTTAAAATGCAACTTCTATTCCAGAACTCTCTCTTCCTTTTATCTGAATCTCTTTTCTCACCATCCGTCACACAATATGTTTTACTCATTTATTTGTTCACAGTCTGTCTTCTCCCAATTAGAAATTAAGCTATACAAGAGCTGGGATTTGGGTCTGTTTTATTCACTGCAGATTTCCCATCACTAGAACACATAATAGACACTCAAAAAAATATTTGTTAAATGAAAAAAAAAAAAAAAAAGAAATCCTAAAATGCACTTAGATCTGTGTCAGAATAAAAAGAATATAGCCATGNTTTTTTAAAAGTTAACAGTAGGACTACCAAAATGAATTCTGTTAGATAAATTTGTGAGCAGAGTGCAAACTCCTTGTGATTTTATACAAGAGAAGGTACTTAATTACCACCGAAACTATTTTGTATATTTCTTGTTTTCTGTTTTTGGTTTAGGAGAGCTAATGGCCTGAAATCAATTTTAGCAAAACAAATGAAACAAAATAAGCCCTTGATAATAATCTAATTTTCTAAATGAAAATTTGTTGCGATTAAATGTATTTATATGTTATAAAATCAAAGAACATATGCTATGCAATTGTATGTCATTTTTGATAGAATTTGAAAAATCAAAGTTCAGAAAATAGAGCTAAGAATGAAAAAATGTAAGAGTCTGCTATGGTTTAAATGTGTCCCCCAAAAAGCATGTGTTGGAAAATTAATCCCCAATGTAACAGTATTAAGAGGTAATTAGGCCATGAGGCCTCTGTCCTTACAAATGAATTATGCCATTATTGTGGGGTTAGCTCCTTATAAAAGGACAAATTTGACCCCGTTTTATCTTTCACCCTTTCTTTGACCTTCCATTATGGGATGATGCAGCAAAAAGACCCTTACCAGATGCCAGCCCCTTGATCTTGGACTTTCCAGCCTTCAGAACCATGAGCCAATAAATTTCTGTTCATTGTTAATTACCCAGTCTCAGGTATTTTGTTATAGCAGCACAAAACAAACTAAGATAGAGTTTATGTCTAATTAAGAGTGGGAATGCACACAAGTATGTGAATAGTGGGGGAGTATTTTGTGTGTGTGTGTACCTTACTGACACTGAGTAATGATTGACAGCGATAGCATCACGTCTAGCATCTCTGAACTTAGCTGAACTCAAGGGGTTGAGATGTGTTTAGTTGTGAGGATATCATAAGTCACTTGTAACAAACATGAAAGTACCTTATAATTGAGCTGGCTTTTAAAATTTTAAATCATGTTCAAGATTATCCCTAGCATAACACTTCTCAAACTGTCTTGAATTATCATATGCCTTCTTGAGTGGGAGTTGCAGTTAGTTCCCATTGGAGTATTTGATGAATGTGATTATCCTCAATCATTTCTGTCTCAAAGAGAAAAGATTGAGAATTATTGGTCTGTCCCCCCCCCCCGCCCCAAGGAAAATCAGAAACACTACAAAATAGAGGAAAAAAAGACAGAAAGCAAAATACTATTATCAGTAAAGTGTTGGGCCATTTTTTTTTCAAATATTTCTAGAGTGGTGCACTTGAAACCAGTCATCATGAGCAGGGTTTCAGATAGTTGGAGGTAGGCTGCTGTAATGCATGTAAGTTGACAGAGTGACATGTGAGTTTATAAAATTTTTAATGGTGCAATGTTATGTATTGAGACATTACATATGAAACTCAACAGCCAAAGGAAGATTGCTTTTGGCTTTCTTTCAAATCTAAGAATTTTCAGAGCATCTGAGAAAAAAAAGCATTACTTTGTAAGCTAATTTGGGACTGATTAGGTTTCAGTAACATCTTTACAGAAAATAGTAAACAATGTGTGAAGTGGTTATTATTTTTCCTGATGTGCTGTTGAAGAAACAAGCTGTTATGGTAGTTTGCATCTTTTATTCGATCCCACTGCTATAAATGAAAGAAAGATGTGTAGTATTATTGCTGTGGTACTGACTTACCATAAAGAGCTATAATAAATAAATAAATAATGAAGATGTATGTATCCAACTCTACTGTCTAGCAAAAGAAAAAAAAAGATGTGCATAAATGCAAGACATCAACAAAAATACTTCATGGTAATGCTGGAAAGTATATGTAGTTGTATGATGATGGTGATACACGTTATCTCTCACCTAGGCTTTTACACTGGGTTCCTAACTGATCCCCTCAACTGTGATTTTTCCCTCTACCACTTTATACAAGGGTACTTCAAAAAGTTCATGAAAAAGTAGAATTAAAAGATAACACAGATCTTTCCTGATTTTTTTTTTTTTTTTTTTTTTGGTGGCTGGCTGGTTCTCCATGACCTTTTCGAAGTACCCTCGTATACTACAGTCATATGTAGCTCAATGGATGGGGCTACGTTCCGACAAATATGTCATTAGGCCATTTGGTTGTTGTGCAAACACCATAGTGTACTCACACAAACCTAGATGGTGTAGCCGGCTACACACCCCTAGCTCCATTATGATCTAACGGGGCCACCTTCGTATATGTGATTGACTGAAACGTCATTACATGGTGCATGACTATTTTCAGATCAATCTTCCTGAAGCACAATGCTGACATCCCTCTCTTGTTTAGAAATCATAAATACCAATAACATAAATACCTACAAACTTGAACCTGCTTTCCCAACCTGATTTGTCACTAATATTCCCCTTCAGGGGCCTTTCTTGAAACCAAACTTCTTTGCTTTCCTATGTGTCCTGCCACTATGATTTTGTTCACACCTGGAATTCTTATTTCCATATGTGAATTTTCCCTAATCCTCAAGCATTAGTAAAGCTGGTTCTTTTTTTTTTTTTTCTGGTTTTTGTTTTTGTTTTTGTTTTTGTTTTTTATTTTATTTTTTCTTTTTAGTGTGTGTTTTTAGTAAAGCTGGCTCTAATGAGGAGGAGGGTGCAGACCCGTGTGTAACACCTGTTCCTTGGGTTTAGGGGGGAATAAACAGCTTCAAAAGTGGTAACGCTTTGACAGTGATTTTCAGCGTTCTTTCTAATGTATTTTCATTATAGCCTTTGAAATTTTCATGACAATGTAATACCTTAAAAACAGTTTAAAAGTCCCATTTGTACAGAATATGCTTGGGGTGAGCAATCCCTCCCTTCACTCCCAACTAGGCACCCTCTTACTTCAAGGGTGACACTGTTTCCATAAAGCCTCTGATTCTCTCAGCAAGAAATAATTTCCATTCCTCTTAACTCTCATTGTACTTTATCCATTTCTCTTATTCATTCAAACATCTGTGTGGCCTCTATGTGTCTGGTGCTGAAACTGTTAAGAGTAAGAAGAATCCTGCTGCTAAGCACTTCACCCTCTTATGTATTTGTTGTGTTAGGAGAGGTCTTTTCATAGTGCAAGGAACAGGAATTACCCCTAATTAATAAGAATATATTGTGAAGCTCTGCAGGGAAGTGAAAGAAAGAATGGGAAAGGGTCTCAACAGCCAAATCAATTGAGAAAAGAACCCTTACCAGGACACAGCAGTGCTTGGGACCCTGCAGACTCAGAGGCTCTAG
>NW_007729100.1:282659-291044 GCF_000696425.1 Galeopterus variegatus
AGAAAAGAACCCTTACCAGGACACAGCAGTGCTTGGGACCCTGCAGACTCAGAGGCTCTAGAAATCTGTTCAGCTAGCTATCCTCATGCCCGCAACACAAGCAAAACATCACCAGTTGCTCTTGCTCTAGTTTGCTGCTGTCATAGTGACTTAGCAATCTTCCCTCTCTGCTTCTCAACTCCAGTTGCATTACCAACACATCTACTCTCTTTGCATGTCTTAATCTGTTCAGCTAGCTATCCTCATGCCCGCAACACAAGCAAAATATCACCAGTTGCTCTTGCTCTAGTTTGCTGCTGTCATAGTGACTTAGCAACCTTCCCTCTCTGCTTCTCAACTCCAGTTGCATTACCAACACATCTACTCTCTTTGCATGTCTCATTCAAATTTCTGGAAATAAACGTGAATGAGCTAGCCAGTGAGTGGCTCCTCAGTATTGGACTCCTGTAGTGAACAGTGCTCCTGCCCCAGATCAACTCTGAGAATGGGTGTTCATCTCAGATCCAATCCTCAAAGCATTGATTTGGTGCCTCGGGGCCTGCCTGGAGACCTGAGGCTTGGATCCGGGGACCAGACCCCCCAACCACATCCAGGCACACTGCACCAATGCCTTGGGGCCCATGCAGGGGCCCCAGGCACGGAGCTGGGGACCAGGCACTCCCCACAACCAGGCACACTGCCAGCAGCAAGGAGCATGCCAAAAACATCACCTCCATGTGGGTGGCCCACCACAGCCACCACAATAACCATGGCTGCTGTGAAAGCGGCTAGAGGCCGCAACCTCCACACAGATGGTCCACCAGCCACTGGAGTGCATTGACACAAGGATAGTCACCAGCAGAGACCAAAGAAAAGAAGAGGATATCTCTCTCCACAAAGCCCATTCCAGAGTAACAGAAGAAGCATCTGCTCTATGATAATATTGGGGGACCTGACCACACCTCTCAGCATCGGACAGATCATCTAGGCAACGGATCAACAGAGTAACCGTTATTCTTTCAGAAGGAGAGAAGAAATCTAGGGTAATTAAGGGCCAGCACATGGCTCACTTGGGAGAGTGTGGTGGTGATAACACCAAGGCCACAGGTTCGGATCCTATATAGGGATGGCCGGTTTGCTCACTTGGGAGAGTGTGGTGCTGACAAAACCAAGCCAAGGGTTAAGATCCCTTTACCAGTCATCTTTAAAAAAAAAAAGAAAAGAAAAGAAATCTAGGGTAATTAAGGGCCAGCACATGGCTCACTTGGGAGAGTCTGGTGGTGATAACACCAAGGCCACAGGTTCGGATCCTATATAGGGATGGCCGGTTTGCTCACTTGGGAGAGTGTGGTGCTGACAAAACCAAGCCAAGGGTTAAGATCCCCTTACCAGTCATCTTTAAAAAAAAAAAGAAAAGAAAAGAAATCTAGGGTAATTAGAGGAGGGAGGGGGAGGGAGAGGGGGAGGGGGAGAGACTGGACAAGGGGCATGAAGAATAATTATGATTTGTAACAATATATAGGCTAGTAATATTGATTTGATCAACATATCACAATGTTGAACCCCCAAAATATGGATAATCAATTTTGATTCAATAAAAATTTAAAAAGAAAAAAAAAGGATTGGGATGCCTAATGTATACATAAG
Source organism: Galeopterus variegatus (assembly GCF_000696425.1). Taxonomy (NCBI): domain Eukaryota; kingdom Metazoa; phylum Chordata; class Mammalia; order Dermoptera; family Cynocephalidae; genus Galeopterus; species Galeopterus variegatus. The sequence goes on from NW_007729100.1 coordinate 284,286, forward strand.
GGAACAATAGCCGCTAATCTAAGTTTGCCTGTGTGTCTTCCCTCCCCCCCCCTTTTTCTTTCTTTTTTTTTTTTTGTGTGTGGCTGGCCAGTACAGAGATCTGGACCCTAAGTTGTTTTTCTTTGAAGGTGGCTATGAATATATCAGACAATCAAAGCTTCATATCAGACATACCTTTATTATAGCTGTGTGCATTGTTTTATATCCCCTACTTGACTGTAAGCTTCTTGAGGACATAGTCATGTTCCATTCATCTTTGCAACCCTTACAGAGAGTAGCTTAGTACCTGGCACACAGTAGATGCTCAACAAAAATACGTTACTATGTACCCATATTATAGCCCTGAGTATAAATCCTATTCCTCTCAACAAAATGCTGTGAAGTATAATCTGGCATTGGTTATCCTCCAAGGTGGTTATATACTATCCCTGTTCTCAGAAGCAGTCACATTAAAATAGATTTTTACTTTTCTCCCATAAAGGTTCAGCCAGAAGGCTACAAAGCCAAAGCTAAAGGTGGGGGTGGAGGTGGTGGTAGTGTGTCAGTTTGCTTTTTTCTCCACTGTGGAATATGTTATAAAATAAACAGGTTTGTAAGAGTTTACTAGAGTCCGGGGCCCCTACATCCCTAATGCTGAAGTAATTACCAAGTGATGTTTTAAATGTAGTAGAAAAGAATTTTAGGGGTGGAGCAAGAATGAGAAACAAAGTTATATCCGAGATCCCATAACCACATGTCTAGTCTAACTCTGATTAGGCAACTATCCAGAGGGGCCACATTAAGATGTAGATGGCATTTTTAAAAACAGAGATTTACTAATGCATTTTCTGTTTGTTTGTTTTTTTTTCTAATTTGTTGTTCCACCTTCTCTTTTGTATCTTCTGGATTGTATTTCTAGTTAGCAGTTCTATGCTCATAGAAAACATTTTTGTTTTTAATGTCTTTAGTACTATTATCCTACAACCTCTTTATCACTAAGTTCTTTCTCATATTCTTCTTTTATTAAGTTCTGCATTTATACTTAGCAAGATATCTTTATTTCTCTGACACAAATTATCCATAACTGTACTTTGTCATACATAATTTTGATATGTGCATATTTCTTTCAGTCATGATTCTTTCCTGAAAAGAACAATAAAGATAAAGTCCATAAAAAATGTAAAATGCTTATGTAAAATCTCATTTTACTTTTAAATTACTTATCAAATATGAATGCTTTCACCCAGAAAGAAAATGATTTATTTGCTTTTCCCGCATGATTACCTTAGTGTGTAAAAAGAGAAACACAAAATCATTTTGTTAGACATTTAGTTTGAAATTTTATCATTAGAAACATTGCCGCTTGAACTGAAAAAATGAGAGGAATGAATGTTACTTGCACAGAAGGAAAATTTTTATGGATATATGAAACAGCACTAACTGTGTTTAAATTCAAATAATTCTAGTCTAAAGCATTAACAAATTAAATAAATGAATATTTTGCCTTTGTACTGGAAAAATAAATCAGGATAAATTCTTCAGACAGCTTTATTTCAGTACACGATCCATCAGTTTTGATCTCTTGAGAAATTATATACATAGTTTCCATATTAAATGTTTTGTTACCCAGGATATGCAGGCCCCTGAGGCATAGCTCTTCAATATTATAAATAATGTATGACCACCACCAGCCTCAATTTGTATTCAGCAAGTCTTTGTTGTAAAGCATCCATACCATTAGCAGAGACAAACATATTTACCCAAACCTTTACACACCGCTGTGCATTTTCCATAATGAAAATGTTAATAGCTCAAATGGTATTCTGTTTTATCACTAAATGTCCTTGTTATCTATTATTTGCAGATTAAGCACTGTCACTCATGTGCATCAACTAATATCATCAACATACAGAGAGCCCTTCAAGAATCTCAATATGATGCACCATCTGTGCATTGCTCCTGCAGTAATCTGTGGGAGCTAACAATATGTTTAGAGTCAGAGATACCCTCTTAGTTGAAACTTTCTCTTAAAAAATCCTTTTCTGTGTTTACTTGAGAACAATGACTTGTAAGGTTCAGCAGCATAATTTGCTTTCATTTTAGGAGATAATTTTCTTTCCTAAAAGAACAAATTTTTCTTTTTCAGGCCTAAGCTAAGGGATTTTCAAGGTAGAACACAAATCATTTTACAACAGCATAAAGTAGAAACACATTTTTAGCAATTGAGCCTGGTCCTCAACTTTCTCACTCACATACTTAGAGTAATAAGATGCAGTAAAAGACTTCGATGACCTTACTTTTAAATTTCTAGTTTGTTCTCTGATGAGAAATTTCCCTGTAAGTATTTAGAGCAGTTTTCAGAGATTAGGTCCCCCTAATAGCTCAGTGACCATAGACTTCCCATCTCTGGTTTTGTGGTTCCTAAGGGCCTACACTGTTATTTTTTCTCTTCTTCTCTACCTCACTGCAATGATAAAAAGAAAGGTTAATATTAAAATTATTTACAGAAATTTATATTTGGACTCCGGTTATAGATAATAAAATGCAAATAGACATATTAAAGGCCAGTCATGCATAGATACACACAGATACACATTAGTGGCAACCTGGCTGAGAATAAAAAGCTTGACTCAGTTCAACACATTTTGTTTCCTGAGTAGAACCAAATGGCTAGGAGATAGAAATGCTTTTTTGAACACCCTCCCATCTTTACTACGTACTGTGGCCAACCCGGGAGACCAAATTCTGTAGTCTTCAGCCTCAATAATGAATTTGGTGCCTTTGCTCCCACTTTATCCCCACAGGAGCATTTATTATCACATAGTCTCTATTTCTAGCTGACTAGAATGTGAGCTTTTTTAGGACAAGAGTCATATCTCATTCATTCATTCATTCAACAAATATTAGCTGAATGTCTGCTATGTACCACTCACTGTATCAAGTACTGGGGATACAGAAGTGAAAAGGCAAAACAAAACAAAAATCCCTGCCCTGACGTAGCTTACAGTCTAAGAGGTGCAGTGTCATGTTGCCTTTCTCAGACCTGTCTGAACATATGTTTTCCATGCTTTGATGTCAAGTCTCTTGTCCTCTCCATGTTTTCACTCCCTTACCCTGTTCCAGCCCCATCTTGCTTAGTGCTTGGTGTTCAGTAAATATTTGTTGAATTGAATAATTGGTTCTTGGTGTTCAATGGAGATACGGCCTGTGGCATTCCTAAAGTTAGAAAGACACCAATACATTGTTGTGGGTCCCACTCAGAGGTAATGTGGAACCAGAAAGGAGGTACAGGGAGGACAGTGGTGGAGATGACAATGGATAATGAAGCTCTCCTGAAAAATAAAGAGTGGAGGCCTATTCTAAAGATAAATAAAAAACGCATGGCGTGAGGGAAGTGTGCAATGGAGCAGCAGGCTATGACATGGAGAGAGATGGCCTATAGGCCCTTTGGGGACTCTTGTGAAGGGCCTTGGGTCTGTGGACTCTGAGAGTGACTAGCTCCCATATCCAGTTTTAAGCTTTCTGTATTATTGTTTTCTCCTGTTAAACTCAGCCTTCAGTAAAGGTTTGTTGAATGTTTAAAAACAAACAAGATACATATTTAACATAGTTTGTACTAATGAAAAATAGAAACTAGGGATTTTTTGTATAAAATCCAGTATAGCCCTTTAAGAATGCCATACAGCCACTGAAGATGGTGATAGGAAGTATATCTATTGTAATTGTTTCCATAAATTGTTAAATGAAAACAGTAGATTATAAAATTGTATGATCCTGTTTTTGTAATAAGAAATAAATATTTACCTATGTGTGCGGAAAAAGTTTAGAGTACTATTCACTGAGCTATTAATGATGAAAATGGTGGGTGGTAAAATTAAAAGTCATCACTATTTTAAAATTTAAATGTTTGTTACTTTTGAAATAGTAAAACAATCATGGCTTCAAAAAATAAAAATAAAAAGCAAAGGGAGTCAGAAATAGGAATTGCTCTCAGAAGGTGTCTGCAATCTTTACAGCTGCAAATTTGGGTGGTTTCCTTACTGTATCCATTTTTTCCCAGAGTGATTAGGAATGAAATCCTTAGAACAAAACATGGCTTATTTAGTCAAGCTGCACATGTTTGCTGAGGACCTACTGGGTGCAGGCACTGTGTTAGGTGCTCAGGGTACACCAGCGAACGGGACAGACATGGCCTCTGCTCTCACCGAGCTGGGAGCCTAAGAACAGAACCATCCTGCCAGTTGGCCACTCTCTATCCCACAGTGGAGCAGAACGTGACCTGGCTTTGGAATCATGCACAAGTGGGTTCAGCTGTTCTGCTTATGAAGTTGCCGAGTGCAGAACTCAGTCACTGTGGTCCAGGCCTCACAGCATCCACTAGTGCACGTCCTCATCCTACCTTTTAACATCATGCTCCTTGGCGTTTCTTGCCTGGGCTCTAGCAGGTTGTCTTTTTAGCTGCCAAAGCCCCCTTTATTTGAGTTCTTTTTCCCCCTAAGCCTAACTATACAATAAGAGACGTTCTCCTTATTACCTTATTTAAATGAGCATTTATTCACTTAAAGGAGCAATTTTTCAAGTGGTACACGCTAGTACAGCCAGTGAACAGACAGAATTTTAAAGTGCATGTGTGTAAGAGCTGTGGGGGTGAGATGCCGGGGCTGACTCTCAGCGACCCTTGGGTTGCCCTCCCGTCATAAGGTTGGTCCTGCCCCTACAGCAGTCAGCCCCTGTACTGTGTGCTGACTGAAGACCTTAATGGAAGTGATGCCTGACAATACATGTTTCATTAATTAATGATACCCACCCATTGCATTTCCCAGAGGCCTCCAGGGCGAATGAATTTCTTTATTCATTCAACACACATTTACTGTGCGGTATGTTATATTAGGCATTGGTTTGAAAGATAGAACAGTGAACAAGACAGGCAACACCCGTATTCTCACACCTGGCAGCAAAACAAAAGACCCCCATCCATATAATGCTTTCTGTCTTATTATAGACCCCACATGCAACCACTGTGAAGGCAGCAAAGTGCAGGCTCTTTGCATTAAAATTATTATCAGGTCCAGGGAATTTTTTTTTTTCCAGATTCTACATTTTAGGAATTTATTTTTTCGCCAACTTTTTCTGCTGATAGTTTCCATTTACAAAGGAAATATTTTTATTTTATCTTATTTTATTTTTAAAATAAGCTTTATGTTTTAGAACAGTTTTAGATTTACATAAAAATTGTGAAAATGGTACTGTCCAGTGATTTTAAACATATAAACTTCTGAGCAAATGACTTAACTTATTTTAGTCTTAGTTTCCTTATCTGTGAAATGGGAAGTATAGAGTTGCTTTCATAGGCTTGTAAGAATTAGAACAATATTTATAAAACATCTCACACTTGGTAGGTGTTCAATAAATGCTGACTGTTTATTGTCCTCTAGCCGTGTTATTGGGTTTGGTTAAAGGCTATGTCATTTCTGAACATACGGGCCTGTCATTTATGGCTTTTCAATCTCTGTGCCATCTGTCCAAAGGACACTTGGGCAATGCCCACGTCTCTAGAGTGACCTGATTACACTGTGTTCAGGGTCAGAGTTGTGCCACTGTTGGAAAAAGAAAAATCTTACTCTAGGAATTCTTGATTATGTAACCGTTAAATCATGGTCATTCTTTTAGACAATGACATACTTATTAGGCTGGAAGAATCTAGAATTCCAACCCTTCATATTCTCCAGCCTGCCTGCTCCACAGCCAGCTGAATTTATCCAGAAATGAGTAAGATCAAATGACTCACTAATGGTGAGAACAGTCAATCATCCAATCGGTTTTAGACAATGACATACTTATTAGGCTGGAAGAATCTAGAATTCCAACCCTTCATATTCTCCAGCCTGCCTGCTCCACAGCCAGCTGAATTCATCCAGAAATGAGTAAGATCAAATGACTCACTAATGGTGAGAACAGTCAATCATCCAATCGGGGGGAAAAGGAGATTTTCAACATATCATCTCCTGTAATGTTTAGGCTGTGCTGGTAAAATGTGCGTGACTAAATCACAATGTGTGTTTTAAGAAACCTATTTTTATTTGACTTTCATAAAAACTTTCTGTTTGTGAAGGAAAAATGCTTAGATTTATTGATATGGGGAAATACTAATTTATTATTTTTATAGCAAAGATTTTTGAACGCTAACAATATGCCAAGCACCATGCCAAGTGCTGTACCTGTATTTTCTTGTTATGATCCTCACTACAGCTCAGTGAGGTACACAACATTACTATATCCCCTCTGCAGATGTCAAAAATGACACTGAGTTTGATTCCAGAGCTTGTTCTTTTAACCTCTAGACATGACTATGTTATTATTCGACAAACACTTCTGACCTAGTAATAGATAGTAATACCTCTGCTAGGTATTATGCTGGTTCTGGAGATAATGAGGAACAAGACACATGGACCCTACCCTCATATGGTTTACAGTGCAGAGGAAAGGCAGACAATTATGAAGTGATTTCAGTAAAGTTGGATTAGTATTATAATGGGAGAAGAATAGGATGTCAGGGAAGTAGAGTCAAAGTATAATTTTATACTAGTTGAGCTTTCCAGGTCACCCTGAGACTTAATGCATTCCACAGAGAAATTTGAGTTGTTGATTACATATCATTTATGTAATCAATTAAACCTATGATCCTTTAACATCTCAGTAGTTTGTCTTTCTTGTGCTCTTCTTCTCTCTGCTTTCCTTTTTTCCTTTCCTTTCTTTTCTTTTTGCACCTAAATTAAGAAT
>NW_007729100.1:291291-295243 GCF_000696425.1 Galeopterus variegatus
GACTTAATGCATTCCACAGAGAAATTTGAGTTGTTGATTACATATCATTTATGTAATCAATTAAACCTATGATCCTTTAACATCTCAGTAGTTTGTCTTTCTTGTGCTCTTCTTCTCTCTGCTTTCCTTTTTTCCTTTCCTTTCTTTTCTTTTTGCACCTAAATTAAGAATGTGGTTCGTTTCTTCACTGTTGCCCATTAATTTTCTGGAATTCAAATTACTGTCTTTTTGAACATAACTGCAAGAAGGGGAGATTATTTACAGATTACTTTTTTCTGTTATACAAAGGAAGAAAAAATATTTGGTAAAGTTTGAGGCCAAGCAAATGAGATCCTTTTAAGAAAACATTCAATCCATCCCTTTTCTCAGAAAGCAGTTTTAATCTCTTAAACATCTCTTAATTCAAACACTTATTGAATGTTTAAACATCAATCAATTCCTATTAAACAATACTGAGTTATGTAAAATGCATTAGAAATACGTACATTACATTTCCTTTGAGACCCTTTGAATGTTAAGAGAAGTTATTTTAGAAAATTATTTTGTTTTTGCCAAGCCCATAAGATTTGAAAAATAATTTGAAATATTTTGTGAAACCCTATATCCCAAGAGGTTCATCCATCTCTTCCAAATTGTTAGAACATGTGTTTTATTTCTACACCTAAATTTATCCAATTTAGGCCTTCTCCTGGAATTGAAAAAAACCTTTAAAGCAGGAGGGGGAAAAAAAAGCTACCAAACTGAAATCCAAACCAACTGTGACTCTTGGATTTGAGAATCAGTCTGCAGTTTTTGCTTTTGTTTTTTTAATAGATGACCAGTAAGGGGATCTTAACCCTTAACTTGGTGTTACAGCACCACACTCTCCCAAGTGAGCCACGGGCCGGCCACTGCAGTTTTTGCTTTTGGTTATAGCAGCTCTTTCAAAACACTAATAACCACAATATATGGAGGTCCTATTATGTTCCAGGTACTGTGCAAACCTCTTTCAATATTGTGTTAATTAGATTCTTTAAGAGTGCAAAGAACAGAGAAATGATCAGTGGGCTCAATTAATGCAGGTTTATTTAAAAAGCTATACTATGGAGAAGAAGAAAAAGATAATGAAAGGTCTCATTGGCAGGTTCAGGGAAAACTAGAATTTCTTATAGCCACTTACCCGCCGTCGAGTAACAGCTCTAGTCTAGTAGTGTAACCTCCCCTGTGGTGACCTCATAGGAACTCCTGGCTCTTTGCCATACACATGACTCAGCTCTTCTGTCTCTTTCTCTCTACCTGCTTATTTTCCCAACTACTGCTACTGACCACGCTCCGCTCACTTTCTCTCGGCTTCATGGCTTTGCTTACTCATCACTTCTGTTTCCTGTCTCCCTTCTCTCCACTTCTGCATTTACCCGATGCCGACCCTCCCTGGATGTTTCAGACTCAGACTCTGTAAGACAGAAGAAAGACACTTCTCTTGTGCCAGCCTTCACCATAGGCTGACAGTCTTCAGGTCATGTCGATCCCTGTCTAATTAGCAGAGTTACATGACAAACGACAATGTCAACATGGGTACCGCTCACAAAGAAGACCACAACGAAACTGGCTAAGTGCCTTAAAGGCCTGCACATCTTATGTTACATAACTTTGAACTAAACAAGTGCAATGTTTATATGGAGTAAACTTGACCGTCGTCACCATTGTCGTTGTCGTCACCATCCTATCTACTTTGTATAATAATATCTAAAGCTTGACAAATAATGTCTTACAAAAGTGTGTCAAAGGTTGGTTTGTCAAATGTTTTTGTCAGTAGAGAATGGTTTGGTACACTAAGTGAGGATTGTTGATTTTAGAAAAACTAGAATAAGAAGATGTCATGGCATAACAGTAGTTTTCAAAACTGGAGATACCATGGGGCAGTGGGAGGCAGAGACAGGAAGAGACGTGAAACACAAAACCAGCTGCTGAATCAGAGCATCCAGAGGTGACCTGTTTTATGTTTTCGCATGCACAGAGGTTTCCGCTGTACGGAAAGATTCCATAGTTTACCAAAAAGTTTGAAAACTATTGTTTGAGATATGTTAAATCCCAGTTCCTCCTCTTTCTTGCTGTGTCAAAACATATACACTAATTAATTTCTTTTGCCAGTTTTCCTTTGTTTTAAAAATGGGGAGGGCTGGCACTCAGTTGATTAGAGTGCCACCTTATAACACAGAGGTCAAGGGTTCGGATCCCTGTACTGGCTGGCTGTTGGGGGGAAAAAAAAGATAAAAATGGGGATAATGGTAGCTCTTTTATAGGTTTGATGCATGGATCTAAAGATACAATGCATCAACATCATTGTAACTGGGTAATTGTTAGTTCCTGTCCACCTCAAATACTAAACAGTAGAGTTTTACTGACCATAACAACCTTTCATTGCTGCTTTAGAGAATTTTTCAGCAGCTTCATAAATAAAATGCTGGCTAACTGAGATTTACATACAGAAATATTTATTGCTATAGAAATATTTATATTGTATTATAGATATTGTACTATACTTTTGTTGTAAAAATCCAGTGTTTCAAAATTTTCATTGTACAGTCAAGGAATTAGGAAGGACATAAGGAAGACATATTACCTCACTGGGTTATTAACACATATGTAATTTAATAGGTAATTAGTTGTGATTTAACTCATAATTCCTTGAAAAATATTAAGTGTTTTTTCAAATATAAGGTATTATCATTTTTATAATTATGACTACTCCTGGCTTCTATGTACTTTTTCTTAATATTATTTTAAAACATTAATTTTACCTTATTGATAATGTTGTTTTTTTTTGTTTTTTTTTTGATAGGAATACCAGGTATCCACGGTTGCCAATTTTGTCGCTGACTATGTCTCTGGGATAAAGACTCTCTTCCCTTAATTCCAATTAGAAAAATCCTGGGGCAAAACTCTCATTGGCCCAACGTGCATCATGTGATCAGTCCAGTGGCCACTGGTTTGGGTACTATGATGATTAGTGGTTCTTGCAAAAACCACCTTTTTGAAGTTCAAGGGAGGGAAGTTTCCCAAAATAAGTAGTGCTCTTCCCAGAAAAAGGGAGGAATTGGAGTATAATCAAGTAATAGCAGTCTACAATAATGAAATATCTTAAGTAACCTAAAAACTAGCACTTTGGCATTTTTTTTTTACTACTTCACACTGAGTAGACAACAATCACCTCTTCTCACTGCCACCATTTCCTTTTACTAAATTTACCATTGATACACTTTTTTTCTCCATCAAAACCAGTATTTGTTAAACAAGAAAGCCTTTTTACNCATTGATACACTTTTTTTCTCCATCAAAACCAGTATTTGTTAAACAAGAAAGCCTTTTTACTCCTGTTTCAAAGATTTATTTTAAAAGCTATGGATTATGCATTATTTTAATTTGGTATTACTGTAATTTGCAAATGGTTCAAAGGAACAGTGCAGATGCTGAGTAACGTGACATTAACAAAAGATAGTTATAATGGTAGAGTAGACAAATAGAATATTCGAAATCCAGAATGAGGTGAGATTTGATAAAAACACTAGGGACATCAAAACTGGTTCTCTGTCTACATACACACATGTAATATTCCAAGTAAGAAGATATATGTATATGTACTAACATATACTCGTATATATCTATTTAAATATGTATTTACACATGCATGTGAGGGTACTTCAAAAGTTCATGGAAACATTAGTATCTTTTAATTCTATTTTTCCACAAACTTTTTTTTTTTTTGCAGCTGGCCAGTATGGGGATCCAAACCTGTGAACTTGGTGTGATAAGGCTGCACTCTAACCAACTGAACTTATCAGCCAGCCCTTCCATGAATTTTTTGAAGTTCCCTAATAGGTATCTACATATGTATGTATATAGGTACATGAGTACTTATATACATATATGTATATTTACATACATGTGTACACATATAAACATATATTCAGAA
>NW_007729100.1:297460-297661 GCF_000696425.1 Galeopterus variegatus
TTTATACTAGTTGAGCTTTCCAGGTCACCCTGAGACTTAATGCATTCCACAGAGAAATTTGGGTTGTTGATTACATATCATTTATGTAATCAATTAAACCTATGATCCTTTAACATCTCAGTAGTTTGTCTTTCTTGTGCTCTTCTCTCTGCTTTCCTTTTTTCCTTTCCTTTCTTTTCTTTTTGCACCTAAATTAAGAAT
>NW_007729101.1:0-4340 GCF_000696425.1 Galeopterus variegatus
TAACCCTTTTTCTATTATTTGATTTACAAATATTTTTCCTATTCTGAGTTGGTACTTGATTATGTATGATATATTTTGACAATTTAGTTTTTCTAAAGTACAATCTATCTATCTTTTTCTTAACGAACTATGGAACATTCCAGGAAAAAGGAAATGAATAAGACATCATCTGTGACCTTAGGGAACTCAATGTTAAATGGGGAAGGCAGGTCCAGAAAACACACTGTACAAAGGTACTTAGAGGAAGGGCACTTCTGACCTAGCTATCAGCTGTAAAAGTTGTTCATGGATTTTCATTTTCATTTCTTTCACCTGAAGATGTCCCTTGCCCCCTTTTAACTTCACGATTTTGGAGTGAGACAGAGAGTTACTTTCACATGGTTACAGAGTCCACCTTTCCCTGACTAGTGGCTATAAAGTAATAGCAGTTTCCTAATTGGCATTTTTAAGAACAATAAGGATCATTTAAACATATGTTTATTTATAAAACTATCATAAATTGGTGGACTAAAGAGTACAAAACTATGCTGTCTACCCTAAGTGGAATCATATATGCATATATTGAAACAACACACTGTATCCCCCCCAAATGTACAAATAAGTGTTAAAATAAAAACAAAAAACAAACAAAAACTACAACGAGTTGACTTTAAGTAAGGAAGATTAAAAAAAAAAAAAAAACTGTCATAAACTATGGGTTTGGTTTGTTTGGCCCTCTGGTAATTAGCATGGATTTATAACAGAGAAAACTAGGCTGCTCCAGATAGTTTTATTATTATTACTCCTGCAGAAAAGAACCAAGCAAATAAGCAAAACAAGAGTAATAGTAGCATTTTCGTCCTGGTAGAATCAAGGGCAAAAAGGAATAGCCTACCTGTCCATTTGCCTTAATCTCTTTCTAAAGGCAAATGCTTATTCTCAATCAATCACATTGGGATTTGGAAACGATTTAGCTGTTGTTAGAGAGGCCTCACTTTTACTCATCTTTCCCAAGAGTGATACAGGAATAGTGTATTAAAACTTTTTAGATTATTTCCAAATTGTTTTCTTCAGAACACCAGACATGAGAATTCAGTGGTAAAGGGATACAAAAAAGTTAGGAAAATATTTCATACTTTCCCCCTCAGAATTTCACATGCACATTATCACATTAGTGTCATATCACTAGGTTTAACCATGTGTGTTCCAAAATTATATGACCAAAGAGCACTTTTATTTACATAAACACCTATCAACTTCCCTGAGAACTTGAAAAATGCTACTTTAGGTAATGGAATGTGTACATCTTGACATAATTTGATAACTAAAGTGCTAAATAGTTTGCTTGTGGTATTAACTAGTTAGTTATTGCTTTCAGAAGCTTAGCATTACTGTTATTGACAATATCTACCTTACCAGGGGAGAAATTATACAGAGAATAAAAGTCCCCAAAATTTGGAATAGGTAGAGAAAATGAGAAAAGAGAGAGAGAGAGAGAGAGAGAGAGAGAGAGAGAGTGTGTGTGTGTGTGTGTGTGTGTTGGAGGAAAACTGGGTATGAGAATGTGAGAAAATATTGTAAATGAGTCTTTCTTCAATTAGCATTTAGGACCACTAAGTAAATAAATTTTACTATTTATAGAAATTGAAATAACACAATATAATTAAGCAGAGATAGAGGAAAAAGAGGAATTGGTAAACATACACAAAAATCAACTATGTTGTGTATTAATAAATTAAAATAAAATAATTGAAAAAGATGCCAACTTAAACTAAAATATTCCTTTTACAGATGTCACATAGTTACAAACCTTACAGATTCATAAAATATACAATATATATGTCACTTTAAAGAGATCAACATCACTTTAGAAGGATGTTAAACCTTAGACACCTGCGTAGTGGGTAACACTAATATCCCAATTTTACAAGTAAACAGGCACAGAGGGGTTAAGAGACTTGCCCAAGGCCATACAGGAAATGAGACTGAATCTGGAACAAACTTTCTATTCTTCATTTCCAGAAGAAACCACTAAACCATGCTTCCTCTCGTCAGAGAAGCTTAAAATATTTAATATGGTCATCTTGCCTTTTTTTCTTTCCAATGACCGTGTAAAGGCTTTCTTTATGACAGTAGCCACACTGTCTTTTTCTTTTTCAGCCTTCCCCTATGCCTGCCTCCCTGATGCAGCAGCAGCAGCAGCCTATATTTTCTTTGCTTGGTTTAAGAAGCTCCCTTTTGAGGGTTTCTGAATTGCTGGCCTTTCGGTGACATTTTCTGCAGCAACCCTCTCTACCTGCAACCCACATCACTGACCTTGGAGCTCAGTGAACTTTTCATTTACATGCACAGTCAAATTAAATTTGCCTGGCCTTTGAAAACTTACATCTGTTGAGTGTCTAATTTGTATTGCCATTTGTTCCACAGATGTGTAACAAGACAAATACCTGTCCAGGCTTACAAGGGATTCAGAAATGCTTAGGTTAATCATGCTGGTAGAAAGAGGTTAAGGGCACTACAATAAATCAGTCTCCGAATGGTTTCACTTGGAAAGGCCTGGAAGAACAGGGTTATTTTTATCCTAGGATGCTTTTAATTTGAATCAAAAATACTTTACCACATGTTCTGCCACAAGTTCAAAAGGATTGGTAACAAACATTTAATCTTTTTCTTCTCGGATTGGCGCTAAGCTCTCATCAAAAAAGCGTATGCAGTCAAGCAGCTTATCTCCACTGAGCTGCTTCCCTTAATGTGTTCCTAATTATAATCATATATATTGCTCACTGTGGCTGGTTGAACAATATGGCAGTAATTTCTTTACAGGCCTCCCTGCTCTTTGAACTGTGAGTACAGAGGGCTAGAACACAACCAGATCGGTGGGATTTGAGTGCTGGCAAATCAAGCCAGATGTGATCTTTAGAGAGTGAATTTCCAGCTGTTTCCCAGAAAGGGACTTCAATGGACAGCTGGGGACCTTATCATTATAATCAGGATCATCATCATCATTTCCACTAAATACACTCACAGCTCTTTGCGAAATGTGCAACTATTCTCATCTCTTCTTAAATCACTATCCACCAGAGAGTCTCCCAAGTGCTTTGAAATGGTGACTGTGTAACACAGATAAGCCTTTGACTGATGATGTGAAAATGTAGACGTAATAATATTTAATGACGCTAGATATTTGTCAGGGCTGTGTGATGTGTGGCTGAAAGCGATGTCCAAGATTTATTTTTAAGGTACCGAATGCTCACAATATTTCCATGTGTTTGTAAGAGGGAGATAACATAATCCTCATCCTCTTGGCCAGAGTGGCATGTTATTGCTTTGTGCATATGTCTTTCTGTCCTGCTCATCGCTATCACTATGCCTTGTTTGAGGAAATAACTGATAAACGTTTCTAGAAGGGATAAGTGCTAGCTTTGTATACAGCCTTGGGCTGTAGGGAAAGAGATCAAGCTTAATAAATCCAAAGAAGTTGGTGTAGCCCTTGAAGGGGCTCACAATTTAAGAGAGCCCAATACATATGTTTAAGATGATTATTACTTTGAACAACTTAAGAATTATACAAATGAAAGGGAATGTGCAGTAGCAGAGAGACTCACAGGATTTCCCACCTGTGACTTTCAGAGTTAGCTGGTCTGTGTGAGATGATTTATGACTTCTTCAAAAGCCTACCCCATAAAAGTCCTTCCCCTCTCATCTGCTCCGGTGCTCCTAAGTCCTGTTCTTAGCTTCCCTTTTTCAGGACTTTCTGTGGATATCTCATTTCCATTGGGTTATGACATTATATCTCAAGGGAGGAACATCAGAAGATCCAGGACTAGGCAATCAAATTAAACTCAATATAATCTGTTGTCACCTAATCAAGGTTGGCCAGGTAAAATACAGGACAGGAGGAAAGGTGATGTGAGAGGTCAAAGTCAAGAGAATGAGACTATTTAGTGACCCCAAAATATAGATAAATGAGGAGCAAGACTTGGGATTTGTTTTTGGAGCAGTGGTCATAGAAGAGGAAATCCAGAAGAAGGAGCAGAGGTGAGTGGGCAAGGAAGAGACATGGTCTATAAGACTTTGTTCATACCCTGCTTGGAATGTTTTCTCCATTTCATGCCAGTTTTTCTATTTCTTCCATTAACTTGCAAACTTCATGAAGACAGGACCTTCACTAGTCCTCTGCTCATCATCTATTCCTTAGTGCTTAGCACTTGGGGGAAACAAACAAACACTAAACAGATATTTATTTATTAACTTGTTTATCATCACTGTATCATAGTAGGTGCTCAATAAATATTCTAAGAATAAATAACTATTTACAATTTTACTCTTTTTTTTTTTTTTGTCTTTTTTTGTCTTTTTTT
>NW_007729101.1:5318-20842 GCF_000696425.1 Galeopterus variegatus
GCGGGAGGGCCGCCGCGCTTCCCAAGCAGCGCACTATCCAGTGCGCCACCGGGCCGGCCCATTAACCATCCTTAATTGGAAAACTCATCTAGACATTTTAACCTCTGGTTCTCAAAACAAAACAAAAAAATTTTGGAGCTGAAATTATATTATACATTTGTACAATATACTTTCAGAGTTTTTTTCAAAATAGACCTAGAGCATGTAGGCGATGAATCATGAATATTTAATTTTGTTTGTTTAACTGAACTAAAAGTTCTGGGAACTATACCCCTTTACATAGGCACAGAGAAAATAATTTATTTTAATCCGACATATATATTAGTACACATATACTACCTCAATGTGTTTAAAATCATACAGTATGTCTTCAAATTACTTTTTCTCAGGTCACACAGATAGTAAATGTGAATTGCCTGGAGCTGTGGTTTCCAAATATTTTTGATTAAATACTGTTTAATCGGTAAAAAAAGAACAAAAAAAATTTAAGCATGCATTCCTATATGTGTATATTTATTCATAAATTGTATATGTATTGCTATTAATATTAGTATTAATATTTAATTTCTTTCTTCTTTACTTTAGATAAAAATAAATTTAAATAAGAATTAAAATGTTATATGTCCATAACCTAATGGCTCATTTTGCTCCTGCCCTGGGTGTGCATGCCCCACTTCGGAATGGACTACAGCTCTAAAGAAGTAACTTCAAAGTTTTGGATGTCATTATTATCAACCTACGGATTTGCTCTTCTCCTTAGGACACAGGCACAAGGCTCATTATTAGAGAAGGGCAGACAGCTGCTCTTGGCTGTACATGGAGAATGCAAGGCAGGGGACTAAACTTCCTAGAGCAGTGAGAGAAGCATGGGTTTTTCTGTTTCTTTTTGGTTGACATTTTAGTAAGTGTCTTGAGTACATCTCTACAATAGGGTTAAGAAAATCAGTGTCTTCTGAGGAATATGTGAAATCATTACAACCCTACGAAGTACGCACTTTGCAAAGATTAAAACTAATTTTCCTTATGAAGCTATTACAATGCTTCCCTGTTCCCAAGCCACAGGTTGGTGAGCAAATTTAAGAGTTAGGTAAATAGAAATAAATGGTTATTTCTGCAGGAGAAAGGCAGGTAATGTGATCAGGGATGGGTAAACAGAGTTTCAAACTCTATATTTTACTTCGGTGGATGGGTACAGAGATAATTGTTGTATATGCTACTATTGAATATCTTTTCTTAAGTGGATAAAGAAAATTGTAGACATTATACTGGAAATATTTTTTTTAAGTTTAGAAAAGTCCTAGAATTGGTTTTACTAAAATAATTTTTTTTTTTTTTTTGTGGCTTGTGGGTATGATGATCAGAACCTGTGACCTTGGTGTTATCAGTACCGCATTCCCCCAAATGAGCTATTCAGCCAGCCTTCTAGAATAATTTAAATAACCAGGTATATATGGGATTTGAGACGCAGATTAGTCTGGAGAGACTTCTAATAAGGGCTAACTCGATGGAGCAAGTTGTTAAAAAATTGGTCTTCTTCCCTTTAAGTCTGACTTTGGAAAGATGAACACTGTGGAATTAAAAAAAAATGTTTAACTCCCTTTCAGGAGTGCATACCAGTTCTTACAACTTAATTCTATTAATACTCTATTTTATGCCAGTTGGGTTGTCAAAAGTACTGTAAAGTCTTTAGTTATCATTTTCATGGAAAACAAATCAATTCTAATTCAACAATTACCCATTGATCATCTAAAATGTGCCAAACATAACACAGAACATGCATTTTACAGGAAAATTGGACTCTACTAAGATACGCAGTAAATCATCTGCAATTTTTTGAAAAGGGAAGCCAGGCACATTAATGGAGTTTGTTTTTATAAACATGAAGTGTTTGGGCATGTTTGATTTTTCAGTTGAGCTGCTCAGCCAAGCTTAGTTAACACCTTGTAAAAAGTGAGTTGCCTCTCATTTCCTTAACGTAAAGCAGCGAGAGCCATAGTTAAGATCCCCATATCAGCTGGAGGCCTTTTGGAGTGTTTTGTAAGCCTCTGGGGTTGGATCTAGGATGCAAATCCATCTGGATACTTGAGAGTAGAAAATGTGTTTTTCCAAAGAATTCAAACCCTCTCCCCATCAATCTTAGACAAGTAAACTCTCTAAAAGCAGATCTTTGTTTTAAATCGCTAAGTTGGAAAAAAGTTTCTATTTATAAGCATTTACATTCTTAATAATTTCTTTAAATATGTAGTTGGATCATCATTTTTACAATCCACTTGGCCTTCAAAACATGCCATATTTCTGCGTCTGTGTGGATATCACTTTTCTTAGTAATATAATGTTAACAAGACTGTGATAAAGCAGGAAGCATGCTGAAATTTTCCTTGTCCTGTGGCCTTAACAAGCCACAGCTGTATGAGCAGCTGGTCACTGAAGGGCCTGGTCCCAGCCTCTCTCCCAGCATCCTTTTTCAACAAGATCAAAAGGAAATAGAACAGGCACAAGGTTTTATCATCAAAGACTATTACAAGGGAATGAATGTATTATTAGCCTAGAGAAAAAAGAGAAATAAAAATCACTTTATTTGAAGCTGTTAGAATAAGTATTTATTTCAATTCTCTTGTACAACATTGTTTCAGTACAATTTTTGCCCATTCTTACAGGCTAAGTTCACCTTATCATGCCGTGGACTCACTGATACCACATAGCAAAGTTAAGAAATAGCCTGTGTTTATTTTTAATCTATATTATACCCATGGTCATCTCAGTTTATTTTAATTCTAAATTCATTTTAGAATTTTATTAATATGTGAAGTATTCTCAGAGAAAATATATAAGTGTATTAATAGGCCTCCTTGTGATATGCTGCCCGGATTTTTGCAGTAGATTTCTCTATAACTGGTATCATCATCTCTGTTCTTTTATTTCTGAAAAATAATTCTGCACAAAACTTCCTGTATTTTCTTGAAACACTGATTTTAATCAGTTGCTTAAAACCTTCAATGACTTTTCCATACATATACGATCCACTCCAAAATTCTTAATCTTACATTAAAGGCATTCTTATATATTAGTGCTCACCTATCTTGACTCCACCTTTATCTTTTATTATTTTCCAGTAAAAACTCCTATTTTTTATCTAAGAGTTATGATATATAAAAATATTCATTAAGCGTAAAACGAGCTTAATCACATTGGATTCAAAAATGATTTCTTGGATATGACACTAAAAGCATAGGCAATAAAAGAAAAGATAGAAAAATTGGATGACATCAAAATTAAAAACTTCTGTGCATCAAAGAACACAATCAATGGTGTGAAAAGACAACCTATGGAATGGGAGAAAATATTTGCAAATCATATATTTCATAAGAGGTTAACACATAATATATAAAGAACTCCTACAACTGAATGACAACAAGGAAAAAACAACCTAAAAAATGGGCAAAGAACTCGAATAGACATTTGTCCAAAGAAGATATACAAATGGTCAATAAGCACATAAAGAGATATGCAATAGCACTAATCATTAGGAAAATTCAGATCAAAATCACAATGAGTTACCACTTCACATCCATTAGGATTGATACTATAAAAACAAAAACAAGAGACTTCCAGTCAAGATGGCAGAATAGACGGTCCCCAGCGTCACTCTCTCCCAAAAATCAACCAATTTACAACTATAAAAATGTAACATCAGCCAAGCCGGGGCTGCTGGAGCTCAGGGGAAGAGGAGGAGAGACCTACGGAGTTCATGAAGGCAGGAGAAACCATGATGAGAGAAAGAAAAAACTACTCTGAGAATTTTGGGCCACAGCCGTTTTAAGGCTCGAACTGCTGGGCGCATGGAGCAGGAGCCGGCAGAAGCCACAGCTGCACCCTTCAGATGGAGTTACTTGGAGGCAGCAGGGGAGAAGAGGGCCTTGGTGGCCCCCAGGACAGCAAGACCACTAATAGGGTTCCTGTGGACCCACGCAGAGCAAGGAGCCAGAACAGCTGAAAAAGAAGAGCCATTCAGAGGCCAGTAAGCGATAGGCGTAGGGCCCATCCCATGGGAAGTGTTTGGAGCACAGGCAGTGGGAGAGACAGGCCCACCTGGAGAACACTGGAACACAGCAAGGACAGCCGATCTGCCCCCCAATTAGCGCAGGACTACTCAGAGGAAATTGGTTGGCAATGCAGAATTGCATGGGGTGCAGTTTGATGAAAAGATTCAGGCCCAAATCAGAGTTTCTACACAATCCAGGTGCACCCAGGCTCTGGAGAGCCAGAAGTATC
Source organism: Galeopterus variegatus (assembly GCF_000696425.1). Classification (NCBI taxonomy): domain Eukaryota; kingdom Metazoa; phylum Chordata; class Mammalia; order Dermoptera; family Cynocephalidae; genus Galeopterus; species Galeopterus variegatus. Next base: position 9,591 of record NW_007729101.1, read on the forward strand.
TATAAGGTAAACCATTAAACCCTAAGCTGCACAAAAAGCCTTCCCTAGGGAAACAGCAGCAAAGCAACAATTTAGCTCAACCACACAGCTCAAGTACTGGTTCCCACAGGAAGTTCCCCCATTTTAGAAGTAAAGAACAAAAACTTAGTTCTGGCCCAGGCACACCACTAGTGCCTTGGGGCTCACCAGGGGACAGGAGGTATGGAGCTGGGTATTGGACCCCAGCCCATAACAACTCACACTGCCAGCACCTCGGGTCCCGCATGGGAATACGAGGCTCGGAGTGGGTTCTGGACCCCACTCCCACATCCAGGCATACCGCCAGTACCTCAGAGCCTACCCAGGGGTTTGGGGTATGGAGCTGGGGCCAGACCCCCTCCCACAGCCAGGCACACTGTGCCAGTGCCTCAGGGCCCACCCAGGGACCCAAGGCTTGGAGCCAAGGAATAGACCCCCCTCCCACAGCCAGGCACACCATGCCAGTGCCTTGGGGCCTACCTGGGGACCTGAGGCATGGAGAAGGGGACCAGAACCCCCTCCCGCAACCAAGCACACCACCAGGACCTGGGGGACCCACCCAGGCACCTGGGGCTTGGAGCTGAGGACTGGACACTCCCCACAACCAGGCACACAAACAGCACAAAGGAGCATGCCAGAAACATCACCTCCATGTGGGTGGCCTACCATAACCACCACAGTAACCATGGTTGCTGGAAAATCGGCTATATACCACAACTACCATGCAGATGGTCTGCCAGCTACTGGAGTGCATTGACACAAGGAGAGTCACCAGCAGAGATAAAGAAGAGGATGTCTCTCTCCACAAAGTCCATTTCAGAGTGACAGAAGAAGCATCTGCTCTATGATAATATTGGGGCACCTGATCACACCTCTCAGCATTAGACAGATCATCTAGGCAACAAATCAACAGAGTAACCATTATTCTTTCAGAAGGAGAGAAGAAATCTAGGGTTACTGGAGGGGGAAGGGAGAGGGAGAGGGGAGGTGTGGGGAGATTGGACAAGGGGCATAAAGAATAAGTACAATTTGTAACAATATATATGCTAGTAATATTGATTTGATCAACATATCTAAATGTTGAACCTCAAAAATATGTATAATCAATTTTGATTGATTCAATAAATAAATAAATAAATGAACAAACAAATAAACAAACAAAAAACCCCCAAACAAAACCAGAACGTAACAAGTATTGGTGAGGATATGGAGAAATTGGAACACTTGGGCACAGTTGATGGAATGTGAAATGGAACAGCCGCTGTAAAAAACAGTCTGGATGTTCTTCCAAAAATTAAACATAGAATTACCATATGATTTAGAAATTTCATTTCTAGATATATACCCCAAAGTAAGGAAAGCAGGGACTTGAAGGAATATTTGTACACCCATTTTTATAACAGCATTCATAATAGCCAAGGGCTGGAAGCAACCCAAGTGTCTGACAGATGAATGAATAAACAAAATATTTATTTTGTATGCATGTACATACAATGTACATGCAGCCTTAAAAAAGAAAGAAAATTCTGATACATGCTACAACCTGGGTGAACCTTGAAGATAACTATTCCAAATGAAATAAGCCATTCATAAAAAGACAAATACTGTATGATTCCACTTATGTGAAGTACCAAGAATAGTCAAATGCATATAGGTAGAAAGTAGAAGATGGTTGCCAGGGACTAGGGGAAGAGGATAGTGGGCAGTCACAGTTTAATAGATGCAGAGTTCCAGTTTTGCGAGATCAGAAGTGTTCTGAACATAGATGGTGGTGACAGCTGCACAACAATACAAATGTACTTAGCCACACACTTAAACATGGTTAAGATGGCAAATTTTATATTAGGAATATATTACCACAATTTTTAAAAATGTAAAAACACACAAAAAATAATAACAAGCAGAGGAAATATATTACACCTGGCTCCCAAAATCTCGGTTTCTAAATACCATTCTCCAATAAAAGGAACCAAGGCTCTTTGGAGAAGTAACTGTTTCTAGGGCTGGGGCAGGTGAGGAACAAGCTGAGCCTGGAGCATCTTGTAGTGCTGAAAAGAAAAGCGTTTAAAGAAGCAAATGGAGCAAAACAGAACAACAACCAATGATGAGGTGTTTCAAAGGGAAACAGGAATCAACTGAAAAGACCCAACTGGTCAAAGCTGGATCAATCTGAGCAACAAAATAAATAATATAGTGTTGCATCCCAAAGTATAAAATAAATATGAGTCCATACTAATATCGATCAATCTTCGAATAAATCAGTGAATGGAGTATATGGGACAAATCTTCCTTATAGAAGAATTCTAAATATCATATGTAGATATTCTCTCCTTCCAGAGGTAGAGCTTAATGCTCCTCTCCTCTGGAAGAGTGACTGGCTTAGTGAATAGAGTCTGGGAATGAGAAAAATAGTAAATTTGCAGTGGAAAAGCCTGGCAAACACTACTTTAATCAAATTAACATCCCCCGTGATAAGCAAGATTGATGTCACGTATTCACCTTTGGGATGTGATGAAAAGGACACTTCTCTGTGACATTCTCCCCCCAAGCCCGTAATTCCAATCTAACCATGAGAAAAATAGATAACCTCAAATTAAGGAGCATTTTAAAAAATACCTGACCAGTTCTCTTCCAAGCTGTCATGGTCATCAAAAACAAGGACTGAGAAATTACCATAGACTACAGGAAACCAAGGAGACACGACGACTAAGGTACCTGGACTATGGTACCTGGATGGGTACCATATTTTTTCTGGAGCAGAAAAAGTAAATTAGTGGTAGAACCAGAGAAATCTGAATTAAACCAGAAGCGTATTTAATAGTATGTACCAACGTGAATTTCTTAGTTTTTGACAAATGACCCATGGTTATGAAAGTTGTAAAATTAGGGGAAACTAGGTGAAAGGTATTCAGGAACTCTCTGCACCATCATTAGAACTTTTCTATAAACCCAAACATTATTTTAAAATAAAACTTTATTTCAAAAAAAGGAACACAAGATTCTTGCTTTAGCATGATAAACTATAACAATCTAAACCATTAGCTGATTAGATATTTATGGATATTAGAAATATTTCTTTCAAAAAATTGAGAAAATAATGAAATAAATGAAATAATAAATAATATACAATGTTTATTAAGGATTACAACAGGGTCTAGTATATAATGTGTTCAGTAAGTGATATATGTAATCACTTAACATTGTTTTGGAAGAATACTTGACTGTGAAACAAATAAAAAATTATATTTGGGGGAAGGAAAGAAAGAAATGTGATTTCTATTACATATTATTTCTATTGTATATTATTTGTACTTCACTGCAAACTGTAAAGAATCAACTGAATAATCATTATTAGTAAAAACAAATAATTATTAGAAAAGTTTAGTGACATAATTTGGCACAAGATAAACACATGCATTAAATAATTGTCCTATATACCAGTAATAACCATCTGCATAAATACACTGGAAAAAGAAATCATTATTGAATCAAATAGCATAAGCTATCTAGGAATAATATAAGGGCCCCAAAATAGAGAAATGGAAAAAGTAATTTATGGTTTATGTACATGATGTAATATTATGCAGGCATTTAAAATTGTGTTTTCAGGAGAATTTGCAATAATAAGTCAGGTGTCTAATACTATAAAGTTAAGTGAAAATTCAAAATGCCAAATTACATAGTAAGTAGATTCACAATTGGGAGAAAATTATGCCCTTTAAAAAAAGCCCTAAAATTCATCCACTTGATATTCAAATAAAAATGGCTAAAGAGTAAAACATCTCAGTAGAGTTGGGGCAAGAGGTGAACAGTTTTTATACAACATAAGGAATTTAGTTATTCACATATTCAATGAGAGCTTCTGATGTAAACTGACGTGAGCCAATTGCTGGCATTTATGTTTATTGGCTTCTTTTTTGTGAGTTTCAGGTGATCCCATTAGAGAGAGAGGCGAGGTTGAGTTTGAGATGAATGTTAAGCGTACAAAAGGAGTCAGAGAATGGGCAAATGAGTAGAAAGCAGGGAGAGGTCAGAACTGATGATATAAATCTGGAGGTCACCAAAAGCTGGTTAAAGCCGCAGGCCCTAATAAGACGTACTGTGAAGGCGAGGATAGAGAAGAAAAGTGAGCTGAGAACTGAGCCCAGACCTTTGCAACAATTTTCCCTTTGACATGATTTCAATAATTTAATATAGAGATAAAAACACCTATTGCCTTATTTTATTTCAAGGATTTTGCATGTTTAAAATTATGAATTGCTTCAGACCTATTCTGGAAAGAATGTAGAGCAATGGGAACATTTACACTTTGTTGGTAGAAGCCTAAGTTGGTACACTCACTTTGGACAACAGTTTGGCATTATCTAATTAAGTCTAGGCTTTTTGTTTTGTTTTGTTTTTGGTTTTTTGTGGTACTCAATTTGTATCCAGAGACAAAAAAATTATGTATATTGAACTAGTCGGACTGTTCCTGCCTACCTAAAATTTCCCCTTTTTTCTTAATTCTCTTTTTCAATGGGTAAATAAAAAGAAAAAAAGTTCATAGGGTGAAATAAAATGAAGCCACACGGTAGCTTCAAAGGCTTTACAAAGGCTCTACAACTCTAGAACTCAGTCTGACTCACACCGCGACCTTTAGCCTTTAGCATGTACGCAATGAGAGTCGGGTGGTTGTTTACCATACAGTGGGCATGGTTGGCACAGAGAACCTAGAATGGCTGTGGTGTGAATTGCATGGCCAGAACAGGTACAGTTGGAGCATCTAACCAGGGGCTGAAGGGAAAACTGGAATGACAAAAGTATCCTGACAAACTCTGGTATTATCCCTCAAGCTTTGCACTTTATTCCAAAGATCATAGCACATCCACATTCAGTCGAAGCTACTTTTAACAAACTCCTGCTTTAAAAAAAGACAAACATAACAAGTGTTATACTAAGAATAAACAAACAAACAAAATATGTACAAAGTAGCCTTCCAAAGGTAAAATCTTTGTGTGGGGGGGTGAAATTGATTGAAAAGTTTTGACTAGTACTTGCACAGTTTTGGCTCTTTGCAATTTCTATAAGTGCTCAACAGAAGTGGAGGTCTGCTGGGACACGTATTCAAAAACAAAATTGTCCCTCACATGGACATTGCACTGGAGGCTGTGCTGAAGAATCCTTCTAACAGTGCAGTGCAACTTGACACCTGTCCCCAAGGCTGGACTGAGCCTGAAGTCATTGCATCAGCCCAAGTAAAATGTTCTTATTTCTTCCCCCTTCCCCTGTACTCTTTATTTCTGTTAAACTTCTTCGTAAATATAGGCTTTGTAAAGCTAAGAGCAATAGAATGCAAGTGCTGCCGGAAAGAATGAAGAGTTCACAAGCTTAGAACAGAAAGGGAGTTACTAAACTATTAAGTTCAATTAACAAGTGAAAAATGAACTCAGTTGTTCCAGAATGATTTTTAATTCTGTCAAATAAAGAGGAACCAGACTGCAGGGTAAACTCTTATTTATTGGTTTTGGTTAATGAGTTTTTCCATAAGTAGAATTTCTTAAATTTTATTGGATCAATAAAGTCACCATTTGGAAATCTGGTCTTTCCCACCAGAGTAGGATTTTAATTGAGCATACGGCAAACACCCAAGTGCTGTAAAGTGACTCTATGAAGTGAAACGGTCTATGGGTTATATTATTGGCCTGGCTGACAAGGTTTCAAAAGTCCTTCATTTGAATTTAATTTTCACTATGTACCTCTGTGCATTAATTTTTATATTCAGGATAATTGTATTTTCCTGGTACTTATTACCAAGGAACCACTATAAGAATAGTAATGTCAGAGCCTCCCCTTGAAGGAAGAGTAATATAGCCTTCCTTCTAGCATCTGACTGGACAGAGCATTGCTCTATGGAGTACATGGCTGATGGGTCTTGAACCTCTGCTAAGAAGGACAGAGACTGGGGAGTGACAACCCTTTATAGTGCGAATTGCTTTGCTATGTTCCAGGGCCAAAGGACATATCCTTCCCTAGTCAGCTGCCTTGTGAACACCTGCCTTTGTTTATGAGGGTCAAGGAAAAATTGTGCTGGTATAGCATAAATCTATCCCTGAAACTCAAAAATGGCATAAAGAATGTGCTTTGCAGATAGTCGGTCAATACTTCCTTGCTTATTTCTGAAGTTATTGGTAGAAAAGCAAATTCCTTTAGTGAGGCACCAAGTCCTCACATTTCTGTTTGTATTACAAGTTTTTAAAGACACAAAAAAGAAATGGAATAATGTGGGCTTGGAGATTGTTGACTTACTCCTAAGAGACTGCCTAGGGAAATGTTTGTCAACTTGCCGTTTGTTAAACGGGTCATATCATATCGGACACCGGTAGTATACTGGGGATCAGAAAACTTGGTTTTGAGTCCTATTTTCAGGGCCATGCATGTAGTTAGCTACCAAATGGACAGCTTTGCCTGAATTCTAGAGCCTCAAGCCAGTCACATCAAGAAACCAAGTGTATACTTCCCCTTCCTCTCCAAAAACTCTTTCTATAGTTCCACCTCATAAATGGTAATCCCAGGGCTGGATTCAGGTTTTGTGGGGTCTGGAGCATATATAATATGAAACTCCCTTGAAGAGGTTTCTTCCTAATTGCTGTCTACTGTATCATGCTAATTGTGGAGTAACTATAGGGATGGTGTAGATGTTAGATTCATCCTCCTGTTCTAGACAGCTGTGCTTTCCTAGTGTTTTTTTCCAATTTGGTAAACCTTAGGGCTGCATCCCTCAGATGTACCTTGTGTGAGCGGACAGCAAGGCATGGCAGCAGATGGATAGCACCGGCGGGTGGTGACAATGGCCTCACCATTACCACTCTGCTTTTCCAACCTGAGGGTGTCGATGGGGGAAGCTTCCGTGTCCTGCATTAGGCTTATGTGTTAGATGCAGAGGTTTAACTGGCTGTTTCCAGCCTCAAGCACATTTTCCATACACTAGTAACACCTGGCAAGAAGCCAGGAGCCTGTGTATCCTCAAAAACCTCTCTGCCACTCACGGCCATCTCTCCTACCTTCAGGGCCTGGCCCCAGAAAGCCAAGTTGAAACTCCTTTTGTAGCCCTCTGCACCCCGACACCCACCCACCTGAGATCCCATTGGAAATATGTTCAATGAAACAGCAGTCTCCTGGGAACCCTATCCTGGTACGTGTACTTTTTTCTGAAAAAAATTATCTCTTATGTTATAGAATGTAGTCATTTAAGCATTATCAAAATAACTTTTGCCTTCAGATTCTCCCACAAACTTTTACCTCTGTCATTTTTTTAATTCAAGAGAGAAAAAGAGACTGAAAAAACATTGTCCATTTTATTGGAAAGAAAAAAGCAAATATCCAGAACCAAATATTACTTTCTTATGGGTCTGTGTCCTTCTTTCCATGAATAACAGTTTTATGTTTTTGCTCAGCCTAAGGTAGAAATTTGACTGTAGTCATTTTTTTTTCTCCAACTGTTATTACTGATTCTTGTATCATGGTTGTTTTTTCAAATTTGCTTTACTAATTGGTTATTTACTTTGGGGGTTCTTTCCCAAGACTCAAAGCATCGGCATAATAAAAGTTTTGGAGAGAAGAAGGTCAGGAAGAAAAGATAAAATATTTAAATTACAAGTAATACGGTTAGTTTTGAAATGGCCTTAAACAGTGGAAAATAAACAATATATACATTTAAATGGAATTATCCACTGAACCAACTCACTACAATAATAACAATGAAAATCACCAGCCTTTTAAAGACGTGCTGCATCAAGACTTTCTGTACTATTTGTTTGGAATGATCTCTACAGTCTCTGGAGTTGCAAAGTGCCAGTGGATACGCTGAGAAGCTCGCAATACTGGAAGCATGAGCATCCCTGGGGGCTGAGACAACCGCTGTCTCCAGCTTTGCCTGTGGGACATTCTGGTGAAGGTTAAGTCCATAAAATGGAGACACGGCTAGTATGAAAATAAGCTTCCGCAAATAATTTCTGTCATATTAAAACAATAAACCATTAATTTCAAGCTCTGGAACATTCTAATTTTGTTGGCAATTGGAATTTTAGGTCTTTATGTAACAGTATCTGCCCTTACCATTCTATTGGTTTTGTGCCTTCAAGAAAATGCAATTTATCCAGCCTGTCCTATGATTTCCTAATATTAAATAATTAGGCTTGTATACACTTTGGGATTTCAAGATTTCTCTAACACACCTAGAATACTAAATGGATCATCATGGTTACCAGTACTTTGGTTTTTTTGTTTGTTTGTTTGTTTGGTTGGTTGGTTATTTAATTGTTCTGATCATTTTCTAATATTCTCAAAAAGTCAATTTCACTGTCTTTCCCTATGTTATAAAGACACTTCAAACTAAGGAAGAATTTACTGGACTTCACTTTTTTTTGTTATCAGGCACTACGTGCTTCTGCTGTTTGCTTAAGTTGAGCTGCTCTTTGATTTGTGAGCAAAGGTTTAAAAGGATAAAAAGAGGGAAATTGATTCAATATTTCAAGCACAATGAAATATTTCTTTTGTCACTTTATTTCCCTCCTGTATTAATTTGTGGTTACTCACCTTCTCCTCAGAAATCCCTAGGGCACCCCAAATCTGACTCTATGATCCGACACATGAACCCAAACATTTCTCCCAATAAATTACATCTCGTGTGTAATAAAACAAAATTGGCTTCTCTGGAGTACAGAAGAATGTTTCAGGCATCGGTTGGCCACATTTTGGTTCATTCCGTGCTCACGTGCATCCGGAGGATGAGGATCTCTGTGGCCTATGCTGGTCTGGGAAGAGGAATGTTGGGTTCACTCACTGGACTAAACAATGCTGGAATGTTTTTTCCCTGTCCATTCACTTAAACAATGTGCCATTCTGCACCTCATAAGCACTTAATTTATTCCAACTCTTTGGCCTGACCTGTAATCCCCCTCCCCTTACCCATCTGACCCATGTGTGTTTCATTTCCCACTCATCAGCATCCAAAGGGCTAGGCCCAGGCCCTGTTTGGAACCATTAGACAGAGATTGGCACTCTTCCCTTTTCCTGCGCCACATCCTCCGCTGGAAAAAAAAAAAAAAATGACCATCAGATCAGAGAACAGAGCCTGCTTTGTCCCCTGCAATGGGGATCTGGAAGCACTTTCAATCATTTGCACTCTATACCCACTCAAACGCATTAATGTGATCAACATTGGGCCTGTTGTGGGCATTTTTTCCAGCAAATAGCTTGCTAACATTCCAGGCATGTACTTCCCTGAAAACAAGACGGAGACAGGGCCCTGAATATTCAATTGGAAAATCACCAAGAGCAAAAGCTTAGCTTGGCACGGCTGGTGTTGATTCTTAATAAGTGACTTCCTAAAGCTGAGGCATGGGGCTTACAGCGTCAATGACTTGTTTGAAAAATATTTTGTAGGTGCCTCATACCACTCTATTTCCTGTGGTATGCGTCATATTGTGAGCTATTCCAAGCCAGCCTGGTTAAGCACGCTAACTTTTCCCCCTCAAGATTGTGGTGTTTAACTAAAAATGTCTTTATACAAGATGAGCTCATAGCTATTAGTGCTGATGTAGTTTTAACTGCTTGGATACCAACTGCAGTTGCTTGAAAATGTGCTGAAAAAGGGTAAACCTGAGCAAAACATATCTCACCCTGTCTAAAGGAGCAGGATGCAGTCCCAGTGGCAGCATTTCTTCAGGGGGAAAAAGTTCCAGATTTAAGTACAATGCATACCTTTCACTTTCATTAAAAAGACTTACTGTTCTTAGTATATTACCAAAGTCAAGGTGCTGAAGACATCTGGAACCCTGGAATAAAATTAACCCTTTTATTGCTTTAGGTATTTTGTAAAACTTGCCAAGGAGCAGATGAGGTAAGGTAATCATAGAAAACAAGTGCATCTTTTAAATCAAGTTTCCCAAAAGGAAACAAAAAGAAGTTCAAAGATCAAAATTCTGCCTCTGAGATTAAAATATATATGGGTAGAATTTGCATAAGGATCAAAGAAGATATGCTATGTAAGATATCTTGGCAAGCATTTAGAATTCTAGAGACGGGGAAGGGGACTAATTTGGTTGAATGCCTACTACGTGCTACACACAGCTTTTGGCCCTCATACATATTAAAGTGTTCTTTAGTGCCCTTATGGGACAGATATTATTTTCATCTTGCAAACACAAAAGGGGAATCCCTGAGAGATTCAATAAACTCCTCAAGGCCACATAGTTGATTAATTATGGAAGCAGGATTCAAAACTAGGTCAGTGTGAATACCAAGCTTGTGTTCTATCTCCTACCTTGCTGCTCCCAGATAAAAATATCCTCATCTTTGTGTAATGATTATAATTGTATGTTTGTTCAAAAGATGTGCATTTGCTGTGGTATAGTGGGCTAGAATAGGAGATGAATATCATTCTGTATCATATTTTTCCAGCCTTCTTCCAGTGAATAGGTTCCAGACAGTGTCTATTTGGGGGCTCATATCCAGCGGGTGCCCAGTGGCTATTAAGTGATTAGACATTGTACATGCCATCCCCGAATGATTTGTGTCTCTACAATAGGGCTTTTTACAACAGAGAAGAGAAGGATTGATACCCTGGACACTGCCTGGGCTGTGTTTGCCTCTCGGGGCAAATAATTTTCCTTGGTGCCAGGAGCAGCTCTGACGTGGCTGCTCTGCCCTTATGTGGCCTGGGGCTTTGAGCTCCAGAGCAAGGGCCTGGCCCAGTCTGGGACAAGACAGGAAGGTAACAAGGTGGAGCCAGGGAAGCCAAGTTGTCAGGAGAAGAGGCAACCACGAATGTGTCTATTTCCAGGTCACTGAGGAGGCAGGAGAAAATATATAAGAATAGACCAAGACATTTTCTGAGATAAGAAGCTACTGGACAAATGCACTGTACAGCACTTAAAAGGGGAGGAGAAGCCTCTATTTCTTTCCACATTTAGGAAGGCACATAAGGAGGCTGTACTCATGAAGTGGAAAAGGGGCTTTGTTTTGGGTACTATCTGTGAGTAAGCGTTTTGGCTCTGTTGAACTTACAGGCTACAGAATTATGCACCAGGATTACACATTGTGAGTTGATCCTTGTGACCTGACATGTATTGCAATATCTAAAAGGAAATAATTTGTTCCTTAGCAGATATTTGCAAACTAGACAACTTTTTCTTTTCACAGTATGGTTTTAAGAAATATATATATATATATATATATATATATATATATATATA
>NW_007729101.1:21296-42924 GCF_000696425.1 Galeopterus variegatus
ATATATATATATATATATATATATATATATATATATATATATATATATATATATTTAATTCTGTGACTTTCTTTTACTCCTTAAAATTTAATAAGTTAGAAAACATCAGTTCAAAATGTCTAGATGAGTGGTAACTGAGATTAATTTCTGTTCTTAGGTTATAAGTAGTTCATATTTTCAACCTGAGGCTTTAGGAGAAAAGTTCCTTTAAATGAGTAAAAAACCTCACCTGTTATTTTAAAGGAATTCTGACTTCAGAAGTTTACCTTGACTAGATCATGACATTTGGGGATAAGCTATATAAATATGTTGCTAAACTCATAGAACTTTGACAGCTTTTAGAAATATGTAGATTTCTTTAATTCTTGTAGTTTAAAGTGTACATCAGAAATATTTAATAAAAAGGTAACATTAGAAAAACATTTTTCAAATGAAAGCAGATAAAATGGGCACTGCTCAGAAATCAGTTCAATTCAGGCCTTTTGCAATCTCATCAAAAGTCATTTTTTTTACACTGAATGCTTTTATATTATTATTGTATTTCTCGCCAGCTGATTTGCTGTCTCTTGTTAGAAAGAGAGACTTTCATCCTTAGCAAAGTAATGGAAAAGGAATATGTAAGAAAATGTCAGAAGACTAAAACGGTATGATCTATCACAGTGTTTCAGCATAAATTTGGAAATATTGGCTAGGAGCAGCTTAAGTTCTAAACTCATGACGTTTGCACTGATTTGAGTTTTTCCCTAAGCCAGCTCCGTAGCGGGCTTTCATGTTTACCATGGACATAAATTCACTGTGGTTAAGTAAGGAATATGTTTGAAAGAAGTGACTAGAATGCCAGGATTTTCTCTTAAGATTACACATACCCCTTCAAGTAAAGCTCCATACAACTTTCCTTTCCAGGGCTGTGCACACGAAATTTCAGGAAACAGCAGGTCTTAATTAGGCCTCCAGTTTATAGTTTCACCTGAAAAAATACATTTAAAAAAATCATATATATTTGGCTGTTGAGATTTTTCAAGTCAATAAATTCTTGCTAATTAATCACATTAACGGTGCTCCTTAAAAGCTGAAACAGAATCAGAAAACAAACCAAATTCTCCATAAATATCCAACATAAAGGCCTATTCACTGATGCATTTTCGGTTTCTAAGAATTTTACAAGTGGTTTTTCTCTCCCTGACAGGACACACACACACATACACACTATGTCACTATCTGTAGCTGTCATTATCCACAGAGGAAAACAATTCTGGTGACAAGTTTTAATACTTCAGAATGACGTCATTGTGTGTGAGTACTTGGCTGCTTAGTGCCCATGCATGTGACTGTTTTAAGAGATTAAATTACAGAAACCTTCAGCAGCAACATGTCACTTCACCTCAGAGTCCCTCCAAAAGAAGAAAATTAACAATGTGGGGATGAAGAGAAGAAGGTAAACTGGGAAAGTGGAGAAATAAAGGGACAAATGCTCTTCCTTCTATTGGCCACTACGGTGTTCTTCGAAAGGACCATAATTCTTGGTTTGAATATTCAATTTGATGCTTTGGGCACATGCTGTAGAAAAGCAGGATTGCTTAAGTCCACTTTGAAAACATAAACCAATAGATCTAAAAATCCCACCTCCCTCTGTGGTATGCTTCCAAAGAATAGTGCTACTGCCATTCATTAAAACAAAACAAAACAAAACAAAACAAAAACCTTTCAAACTTGTAAACCTTAACTCCCCAAATTTTTCTGGTGTGTATTTATCAAGATGTATTTGAGTGTGTTTGCTGAAATTTAAAATTTTATTCGTTACTACTCTGAGTATAGCAGTTAGCCATTTCTGCAATAGGATTATTGAATGTAGTTGATCTTTTCAAGAGAGAAAGGATGAGTTACTATTTCTTGATAAGTAATTAATTTTAAATCAGTGAAATGGGAGAATTCCACTTTCAGGCGGATAGAATTTAATTTCTGTTAAAACTTAATATTTTATTATTATTTATTTTGTTATTATTAGGATGAGGTAGCCTTAATTTTATGGCTATCTCTGGGGAAAAATGTCTATAAGAATGTTTGCTGTAACCCCTTCCCCCAACGACAGATAGATCATGGCAGAAGTATGGCATTTTATAAGATCCCTATCCAGAGGTTTTAGGAGTACAAATCTGAGCTGTCTGGATTGTCTGGCTTTAGGTTGTCTGGACAAAGAGCAAAATAACAATATCTTAATTACAAATACTTGCATTTGGATTTCTTTTATGAAACTTGGGTTTTCTTTGGTGGAGATTTTTGATTTATGATTTCTTCCTGCCTCCTGTCCTACCATTTAAGTCTTATATTCTAGGCTTTATATTCCCAGCCATATAAGGAAGACTGGGTAAAAAGCAGAACATTACATTGAAAGAGTACTTGATCTGGTCTCAGCTAAGGCTCTAATTGGCCATTTAACTTGGAAAAAACATTTCACCTCAGTTTTTCAACTATAAATAAAGGAGATTCACTTACTTATTCACTCAACAAACTTTCAGTGAGTGTCAATTGTAGGCAAAGTGCTGGGTTGTGGGCTGTTGCTATAAAGCTCATTGCAGGGTCACTGGCCCTTGAGAGTCTAAAAGCAGTGTGTATGCAGACATATAGAAGATGGGAATAAGAGTAATACTAACAAATGTATTTCCCCTATTGTCTGATTTGCTACTCTGTTATTAACCTCATGAAAGAAGTAGAAAAGAAAAGTACGTGAAGAAGCTCACAGTAGTTCCAGGAAAGGGGACAGAGTTGAAAGAGGGAGAGAGAGAGAGAAGCAGCAAGAGTCTTTTGTTTTTCCACCTTCTCATTGAAACTCAAGAGGTAGAATAAAAAAGATAGGTTAGTTGTAAAGCCAAAAACAGATGCAGAATGGTCTTGTGTCCCACTTCCAGTTTGGGACTCTGCATGGAGATAGCCTGGAAAAGCACCCTTTGCTGACAAGAAGCAGCCACAGCAAGTGTAGAAATGGTGAGGGAGTGTGTGTGGGGAGAGAGAGAGAGAGAGAGAAGGGGAGAGAAGAGCTCGTTTCTCTTTCCTTCAGTTCCATTGCACCTGTTGGTAGCACTGGAAAGATCCAGAATTTCCCACATATCCCCAGTTATATTGAAGGCTGAATGCCTGAGGCCCTGTAAAGGAGAAGCAGTAGTGAAGGGAGAAGGAGCCCCCTGAGAGAGGATGAAGAGGACAACTTTGGCCAGAGTTCAGATGGAGTCCAAGGCTGAGACTTTGACCATCTCAAGGGAAGAGAAATGAAGTCAGGCTGAGGTGCAAGGTGTGAATTGCTGGATCATGGCTGGGCTGAAAGAAGAAACTAGCATGACATCAGCTATAGAACTTCACAAGCAAATGCAGAGAGGATAAAGGCCAACTGGGGACAGGTAAAATGGATTTACCTCAGCCGAGGGCCAGTGGGAGCCAGAAGAGAAGCCTGGGGCTGGTTGAACACCAGGAGTCCCTGCTGCGATGCCGTAAGGATTTGTTGGCCTCCCCTTGCACTCAAGTTTTATCTAGGGAATCCACGACCCAGGTGAGACAGCCTGATGGGGAGGTTCAAGTTTACTTTGATTGAATCTTTCAAAAATGGGCTGAAATAACCCAAGAGCAGATGTTTTAAACTGGAAGAGACTGAGTCCCTGAATTGGCAGGTTTAGGTCTTCTCCCACCCCAAAGTTCATTACCGTGGGGACTTAGAACAAGATGATCTGACCTGGATCATATGTACATTTTTTTGTACATCTGTATTGCAACAGATATGACATAGATGTGTCCTATTTTATGCTACTATAACAATAGCTTAACTTTTATAATGTTTTCTAGTTTTTCATGTACCCTCCCATCATTATTTTATTTTATTTTATTTGAGTAGTATGAGAGATTGGGAGAGTAAGCATTATTGCCTCCATTTTATAGGTGAGAAATCTGAAGCAAAATGAGGTTGGCTTCTACGTCTTCATCTATAAAATGGAGCTGTTAATACTCAGCCAAAGTCTCATGCTTTTTGTGAGCATCAAATAGAATGGAAAACTTCTAGGGATATCTGATGTACTGTGACCTAAAAGCATCTAAAAGCAGATGAAGCAAGATGATACTGTAATCAAAAGGACTAGGGTGCAAACAATGCTGTCAGATTTCAGATAACATGTTTTACCTAGTGAAAGTATTCCTATTAACATTTCAGTAAATCCAGTTCATACATGAAATGCACTGGTAAACTTCACATTAAATGAAATACTGGAGTACCGCAAACGGGTTCAAGGAATAGATCTTGTTTCGTGATATCATAAAAAGAGCACTGATTTAAAATCCCTATTTAAGTTTTATCTTCAGCTTAAAGGAGCGTTAAGTTTGATAGGAGGTATTAAATACATTTTTTTCTGAAAGTTCAAATTTATCATTCTTTTCAGCTATCTTAAATTTATGAAAGATGTGGTAGTATATACTTTGTAGAGAGCGCAATTTAATATACACTCACAATTTCTGTAAAATAAATGAAGTGTGGTGCTAAATTAATCTTAAGATTTGGATCATTGGCAGAAGGTCAAGGCCCCCTCCAGGCACTACTCTGTTAGGCTGAGCTTCCACTGGTACAGGAATGAAGCAGCCTCCTTCCCTTGGCCGACATGGCCTTAAGTGCTCTGGACCCTCCTGACTTCACCTCGACTTCACTTCCCTTCTCCTTCAATCACTACATGCTAATCACAGGGCTCTTCTTTCAGGTCCTTATTTTCCTAGTGAGGTCTTCCATCTGCAAGAAAGCTCACATTCATGTTATTCTCTATT
Source organism: Galeopterus variegatus (assembly GCF_000696425.1). Lineage (NCBI taxonomy): Eukaryota > Metazoa > Chordata > Mammalia > Dermoptera > Cynocephalidae > Galeopterus > Galeopterus variegatus. The sequence continues at coordinate 26,091 of NW_007729101.1, forward strand.
TTAGCACATTCTTCTTTTTATTTCACTTTATATTTTGCATTCGTTTGATAGTTATTTATTGTTATCATCTCATCAAGCTATAGGAAGGCACTTTGTTTCACTCACCATTGCACAACTAGTCACAACCTGGAACATAGTAAACAACGGTTGAATGAATGGGTAAATGAATGAATAAACCAGGTGTGAGAAGTCCTTAGCCAAATGCATGGCAGAATAACAAAAGCTTAATAAAAACTATTTTTGTTACTATATTATTGATGGCCTCAAAATTATTATTGTTAAATGTGTATATAAATGTAGAGGTAAAATATAAAGAATAGGGAGAGGTTTGGGCATTGTCTACATAATTATTTTATATATATTTTAGGCTGATTCAAACTTTTCATAATTTAAATTGTAAATCCAAATTTAGAAATGCAAACAACAATGAACATATGAAAAGATATTCAAGCTAACTGGATATTAAATAAATGAATGTGGAAACTACAATGGGATATCATTTTTCAGCTACAAAATTGTCAAAGATGGAAAAAAATAATGCTATCTTGTATTGGCAAACATATGGAAAAATGGACCCTCACATAGATTTTTCTAAAGGGCAATGAGGCAATACATAATGAAGTTTAAAATGTTTATAACTGTCATTCTAGTATTCCAATCCCAGGAAATTACATTATGAAAAATAGAGACAAGATTTAAAAATTGTTGTATAAGAATGTCTAATCCAAGATTTTTTACAATATAAAAAATGTGGAATTTACTCTATTATAAATACTTCATTACAATGCAGATAATTTGGGGGTAACTTTACTATAAATAACACTGAATTTATAATTGCTCATACTAATTTACACTTACCAGCTTGGAAAACAATTTGACATTATCTTTAAAGTTGAACATGAACATGTGTTGTATCCTAGAAATGCCAGTCTTTAGGAATGCACCTTAGAGAGACATATATAAGAATGTTCTCAGCAACATTATTTATAATAACTAAACTGATGTGCACCACTGTCAGCATTATTTAAAGTATATTTTAATTTCTATTATCTTTTTCCCTTATCCATGAATTATTATTATTAGAGAACACAATTTGTATGATATCTAATAGATGATTGTTGACATTTGCTTTATGGCCTGGCACATGGTCAATTTTCATAAACATTGTATGTGATCTAGATAAGAAGGTTTATTCTTGATTTGTTGGGTACAGAGTTCTATATACACATACTACATCAAATTTTTTATATCATTCAGATATTTAAAATACATATCACTTAGAAATTCATTTAGGTATGTCTTTTCCTTCTCTACGCAAGATAAAAAAGCTCTCTTCTTTTTTTCTCTCTCTCTTCCTGTAACTGATTATTTCAATATCTAATGTTTTAATTAGAGAGGGCCTGACTCAGTTTTGATGGATTTTGCCAGCTCTCTCAAATTGGTTCAATAGGGCTTGTGTTTTATAATTGTGGATTTTAAGCTCATCTTTCTTTGGACTCTGTACTGGCAATTATATGAGGGCTAGGTAGAAAGCATATGTCTCTAAATAGTTCTGTTGTTTTTTTTGTTTTTTGTTTTGGGTTTTTTTTGGTTAGGCACCCTTAAATTTGGCTACAATTTTAAGTTTTTTTCTCAGCTTGGGGGTTCTCAGCTCATGTTAAGTTGTATAAACTTGAATACCACACCTGTACGCAAGCTGACTTTGGTTGCAAATTCTCAAAGGAGATTTTTTCCCACCCAGTTTTCAGCTGGAACCCAGATATAACTTCATAGTTCTCTTTGCTTTTGGTGAATTTTTCTAATCTACCTTTTTATTGACCATGGGACTCTCCACATCCTGAGTTTAAGCAGAGGGAGCTCTTAGTTCCAACTTGTGTGTTTCATAGGCCCAAGGTCATGTCTCCAGTACTTTATCTTAAAACCTAAACTTCCAAAATTCAGGAATTTAAAAAAAGTCTAATATCTGCTATAACACTGGTCTCAATTTACCTCCCTAGTTTCTATCTGCTTCTTACCGTTGAGTCTATTGGTATTCTGTGTATTATTTTGTTGGCTTTGTCATACATTTTTAAGGGTCTGTACTAACACACTTGGTTTATAGTGTCAGTGTGAAATTAAATGAAATAATCTATATAAAACATTTAGCTCATTGTCTGAAATATATGCAAATCTAGAGGCCTGGGCTTTAAAAATACTGGACTGAAAGAAGAAAAAGGTATTTGGCATGTCCTATTAGTAAAAAGAAATATTCTGAGATTTCTATTCTATTCCCTCAAAAAATCATTTTACCCTGTCCTGCAGAGTGAGTGCACAATAAACATTCGATTTTGGTAATGATTTAGATGAGAAGAATGTCTCTGATTTTTCTATGTGTGCCAGACAGAAGTAGCTGTAAATAAGTATGTAGAAATATCAGGTTAAGAGTTTCGTTTCCTGATAGCCCATGGACTAAGGGAACATAAAGAGGAAGAGACTTTCACAAACAATAGGAATATTTCTTTGCCCCTTCACTTTTCAATCTAATTTTCTTTCCATTGAAAGCAGCTGTGCTTTTCTCACTCTGACAATTGAGAAATCAGGGTAACTCATTTTTCATAAATGCTTTAGAATATGCTGGCAGAAGCTGCTTCTGACAGTAGGCTGCTGAATGTTCAATGGGGCTTGATTATACAGAAGGTTAAAAAGACCACTATGATTACTTCCTTCTCTGCAAAACTGTCCCTTGTCTTATTACAAAACTGCTAATTCTTCCAGAAACCAGAGATTATCTAAATAAGCTAGAGCAGAAGCAGCAGTATTATGTAACAAGGGCAAGTTCTTTTCCCTTTTTTTTTTTTTTTTTTTTTTTTTTGGTGGTGGTGGCCGGGGGGAAGTTTACTTTTTAAAAGAACAACCTTATTAGGATCTAATTCTCAAACTATATGTCATGCATTTAAAGTGTATTGTCTGGTGGTTTGTAAAATAGTCACAGATATGTGCCATCACTATCACCATAGTCAATTTTTAGAACATTTTTATCATCTCAAAAATAAACTTTGTACCCTTTAATAATCACCCCTTCTATGGGTTAAATGTGTCCCTTCCAAAATTCAGGTGTTGCCAATGTGATAGCATTAAAAGGTGGGAGCCTTTAAGAGGTGATTAGGCTATGAGGGCTCCTCCTCATGAATGGGATTAGGTCCCCTTATAAAAGGGCTTGACTGAGGGCATCTGTCCCCATTTGCCCTTTTGCCTTCTGCCATGTGAGACATAGCATATTTCTTCTCTGGAGGATGCTGTGTTGAAGACACCATCTTGGAAACAGAGACTGGACCCTCACCAGACAATGAACCTGTGGGTGCCTTGATCTTGGACTTCCCAGTCTCCAGAACTGTGAGAAATACATTTCTGTTCTCTATAACCTACCCAGTCTCAGGTATTCTGCTATAGCTGCACAAACAGACTAACACAACTTCCTACCTTGTACACCTCTCCCTGCTGCCCTAAGCAACCACTTATCTATTTTCTTTCTCTATAAATTTCCTTGTTTGGGACTTCCATATGAATTGAATCATATAATATGTGATCTTTTGTGATATGTTCTTTTGTTCAGCATAATGTTTTCAAGATTCATGTCAAAATAATATTCCATTTTATGGATATATCACATTTATCTATTCATTAATTGATAGACATTTGACTTGTTTCTGCCTTTTTGTCTATTATGAATGATGTTGAAATATACATTCATATACAGGTTTTTGTGTGGACGTATGTTTTCATTTCTCTTAGGAATATGTCTAGGAGTAGAATTGCTGGGTCTTATTGTAACTCCATATTTAATCATCATTTTACATTGCCACCAGCAGAATACAAGGGTTCCAGTTTGTCCATGTCCTTGTCAACTCTTGTTATTTTGGACTTTTTGATTCTAACCATTTTAGTGGTTGTGAAGTAGTATCTCACAGTGAATTTGATTTGCATTTCCCTGATGACTAGTGATATTGAATATCTTACGTGCTTATTGGCCATTTGTAAATCTTACTTGGAGAAATAGCTATTCACAGAAACTGTACCCATTTTTCAATTAGGGAAAGGCAGGTTTTTTTCTAACTTTCGAATTTTTTTAAAACCTAAGAACTTAAAATGTCTATCTTATTAAATAATATCCTTAAGAAACTTCTTTGATTAAAAAGAATGAAAATATCTAAATTAGAACTCCTTTACAAAACGCAAGTCAATCATTACATAGATTATCCCACAAAAAGAACTTTGAATAATGATTATACATTGCTGGTCACCTTTGTCTTCTATTTTTTTGTTCCTTAAGGCCTCCTACATTATGACTTGGATCTGAGTGACCCAATGAATATTATTTCCTTAGATATTCTATTTGACTGCCATGTTTTTTCCTTGTAAGTTATTGTTCCAGTTGTGGGATAGCTTCTCAGGTTTTCACTAATCTACTCCCCTGTCAGACCTTTAAGAATAACTCAGAGTAAGTGAGAAAGGTGTTTTGATTTTCCCTCAAACAGTATCTAACTCCCTCTGGCAGGAAATTTTCTTACCTTTCTATTGACAGAAGCCTCTTGACCTATAGTAACTAGAGGTCATTGATATCTGACACTGGGTCTTTCTAGTTCCAACCTCACCAGGTGGAGTTGGGAAAGTTTTCTCCTACCCCAGCACAGTAAGTGCTGCCGTTATCTTACTCGTTTCACATTTAGTGAATTGTAACCATAAGCATTGGAATTCCTGGTAGAATTTCCATTTCAAGAAATTGGTCATTTCTTAAATGTATATATAAATAGGACATAATTTCCACAGTGCTTTAAAATCTTCATATAAATGAATTCACAAATCATCAAAAAAAAAAAAAAGAACCTTTCTTTTTTTCACCTGGTATCTTAATTTGTGTTTCAGAATATGTGAACCAGAGAGGAGGGAGGGAGGTTTCAGTAATGGGCCACAATAATCAACCACATTGTATATTGACAAAATAAAATTAAATTAAAAAAAGAATATGTGAACCATCTCAGAGCACTAAAATCCACAAGGCAAGATTGGGGCATGTGGGGGCCCTCAGTAAATTCACTGCTCACCTCTCCCTTCAAACTAATATTCTATAAAAATTAGTTTAATACTTACTTGAGATCTAAAGAGAAACTGATTTTCAGTAAATGAAAATTATATACAATAGGGGATCTTCCACAGGTATTCTGGAATATACATGAAATGATACATGAAAAAGATTAATTAGAGCATCAGTAACGATGTCAAAGTTTATGAACAACTGAAATTTTTATTAATGGGAGTTTAAATATTAATTATGGATCAACCACATAATGTGATACCATTTAATATAAGCCATTTACAAAGTATGAAATTCTGTATCTATGGTATGAAAAGTTTTCCAAGTCGTTTTAGGGAAAAAATACAAAGTGCAGATCAACATATACGAGGATACTTCAAAAAGATCATGGAAAAATAGAATTAAAAGATAATACAAATTTTTCCATAAACTGTTTGAAGTACCCTCATATATGTGAGAAAAAAAAATTCTGAACTTGAGAAATGCATGGAATATCTCCCGAAGTTTATGAAAATTTGTTGTCTTTGGGGAGTAGGATAGTAGCTGAGGCAGGGGAAAAAGGGACTTCTCACCGTATACCAACTTATGTCATGTGCATTAATCCTTTTTAGTGATTCACAAATCTTATAAATAAGTAAAGCAAAATGAGAAATTTATCACATATTTTGTTAGATGTTATTTCCCATATCATACAATTTCTGGGGAGGCATTATAATTTCTAATGTTTAGGTAATCATAAATAACTGCCTTCTAGCAAAATGGACTTGACTTTTATTAGTTTTCAGAAATTCTGCTGAGACTGCTAACTTCATATGACTCTATGCCTGCTGATTTCGGAGAGTACTGTGTTCTTGAAAGAGAGCGTATGGAAGAGGACTTTAAAAAAAAAATTCCACTCAAGATACTTCCTATTTCTCTGGCTATTTAAGAAGTTGAATGAGGAAACCTGAATCAACTGGCACCACATTTCTGATTTTTTCCAGTAAGGTTTATTGACCTTTCAGACTGGAGCTCTGGGAACCTGCCCGTCTAAGTCACTTCTTAATCCTACTGTGGTTTCACACCAATGTAAGAGTGTTACTAATGTTATATTACTTAAAACTAAGTAGAAAATAAAATAACAGCAAGTATAAAACCTTGTCTCAATTTCAATTCAGACAGAAGTTTGAACATTTGCAACCTCTTAATGAAAGCACCAACTCTTTTTAAATGTGACTATTTAAAAAGTCTTCTTAAAGATGACATTTTTATTTATTTATTTATTTATTTTATTCTATTTATTTTTTTAATTTAATTTTATTTTGTCTATATACAGTGTGGTTGATTATTGTGGCCCATTACTGAAACCTCCCTCCCTTCTCCCTCTCCCCCCTCCCTCCCAGCAATCTCCTTTCTGTTCACTTGTCCTATCAACTTCAAGGAATTGTAACTGTTGTGTCTTCTTCCCCCACCTGCCCAGTTTATTTGTGTATTTATTTATTTACTTTTAGCTCCCACAAATAAGTGAGAACATGTGATATTTCTCTTTCTGTGCCTTACTTGTTTCACTTAATATAATTCTCTCTAGGTCCATCCATGTCATTGCAAATGGCAGTATGTCATTCTTTTTCATAGCAGAGTAGTATTCCATGGTGTAGGTATACCACAATTTCTTTATCCACTCATTTGATGATGGACATTTAGCTTGGTCCCAACTCTTGTCGATTGTGAAGAGTGCTGCAATAAACATGGGAGTACAGGAATCCTTTTGACATGATGATTTCCATTCCTCTGGCTATATTTCCAGCAGTGGGATAGCTGGGTCATATGGTAGATCTATCTGCAATTGTTTGAGGATCCTCCATACCATTTTCCATAGAGGCTGCACTGTTTTGCAGTCCCACCAGCAATGTCTGAGAGTTCCTTTTTCTCTGCAACCTCGCCAGCATTTATCATTCAGAGTCTTTTGGGGGGGGGGCGTCCTAACTGGAGTGAGATGGTATCTCAGTGTGGTTTTGATTTACATTTCCCAAATGCTGAGTGATGTTGAGCATTTTTTCATGTGTCTGTTGGTCACTCGTATATCTTCCTTTGGGAAATGCCTATTTTGCTCTTTTGCCCTTTTTTTAATTGGGTTACTTGATTTTTTTGTTGTAAAGTTGTTTCAGTTCCTTGCATATTCTGTATATTAATCCTTTGTCAGATGTATATTTTGCAAATATTTTCTCCCACTCTGTTGGTTGTCTTTTGACTTTGTTATTTCTATCTTTTGCTGTGCAGAAGCTTTTTAGTTTGATATAATCCCATTTATTTATTTTTCCTTCAGGTGCCCATGCTTTTGGGGTCGTATTCATGAAGTCTGTGTCCAGTCCTACTTCCTGAAGTGTTTCTCTTATGTGTCCATACTACCCAAAGTGATATACAAATTCAATGCAATCCCTCCAAAAATTCCAATGACATTTTTCTCAGAAATGGAAAAAACTATCCAGATATTTATATGGAATAACAAAAGACCACACATAGCCAAAGCAATTCTGAGCAAAAAAAAAATAAAGCTGGAGGCATAACACTACCTGACCTTAAACTATACTACAAAGCTATAATAAACAAAACAGCATGGTACTGGCATAAAAACAGACACACTGATCAATGGAATAGATTACAGAATCCAGAAATCAACCCATACACCTACAGCCATCTGATCTTTGACAAAGGCACCAAGCCTATACACTAGGGAAGAGACTGCCTCTTCAGCAAATGGTGCTTGGATAACCGGATATCCATATGCTGGAGAATGAAACTAGACCCATACCTCTCACCATATACTAAAATCAACTGAAGATGGATTAAAGAATTAAATATACACCTTGAAACAATAAAACCTCTTAAAGATGACATTTAAATGGGGGAAAAAAGGAACTTACAAAGCCTAAAAGATGTTAAGAGAATTTATGAAAGGATAGATGTGGAGTTGTTTCTTCATACCTTCATAGTTTAGTTTAATGATATGCTATCTTTCCAATTTCATTTCATTTTAATTTAATGATGCCTACTGTAAGTATTGTTTATGAAAATGATGATAAAAACCATCTTCCTATAGAAAAAAACACCTTTATCTAGATGTTAGGACTAGAGAGCATCCATAACTTTTTAGATAAATTCTTTCTCCTTTTCTTTATGCATATTTTCTTTGTATGTGTATATGTGCATATGGTAAATATAGTCTTTTTGCTTTCATACAAGTGAAATCTGATTTCTTCCAATTATCCAAATAGTTGGTGTATGAATTACCTAAGAAACCTTTATTTAAAAAACTCGACCTAACTGCAGAATGTATACAATTTTGTATAACATTTTCCCTAGAAAATGGAGACAAATTAATAAAAGATCCCTAAAATGTTGAAAAGCAAACTGAAATTTAATAGGGAAAAATTATTCCCATTCTTTGTTATTTAATGTTTTAGCTGAGAATTTCTTTCCAGTCGTATAAACTAAACTTACACTCTGAAATCTGCAATACGACCCATCTTTAACTCAAGAAAATTTTGTACTATAGTTCACCTGTGAAAAGTGGGGGAGAAAAGAATGATTTCAAGTGGATAAACCTGACTAGCATCCAGGTGCTCAAGGCCGACATCAATGGTGATAAGTAACGTTGATAGTATGTGCCCTTGACACAATGTGATAAAAATGACATTTTACCTCTATGGTCTTTCTCCTAAAAACACATAGATCTTATCATGAGAAAATCATCAGATAAATCTCAATAGCCAAAATCATCAAAATCAAAGAAAGTTTAAGAAACTGTCACAGCCAAGAGAAGATTACAGAGACATTAACAACTAAATGTAATGAAATAAGATGGGATGTAAATGTAAATAAAGATGGGATCCTGAAACAGAAAAAAGTCATGTTTCCTTAAGTAAAATATGGACTTTAGTGTATCACAATTTATTAGTATTGGTTCATTAATTATAACAAATGTGTTATACTAATGTAAGATGGTAATAATAGGGGAGATTGCAGGCTGTATGGAGAGTCTTTGAACTATCTTCACAATATTTCTGTAAGTCTAGAACTGTCCTAAAAAAGTTTATTTTAAAAAATAGTTCAACAGGACTTTTTTTTAAAAAGTATATATTTCTTATATCCAGCAGGAAAAATGAGTTCTCCTGACAGACCCTGTTGACATTATAATAAAAGGCATTTATTATCTTTGTTTTTTATTGGGGATAAATATGACAGGAAAAAAATTAATAACACATGTGTTCACAGACGTCTTTCTTCTTCCTTCACACCCAACATGCCATGAAAGGGAAAAGAAAGGATGAAAGTTCATGCAGGCAGGTTCTCACTCCAGTCAGAGCTGGAGGGTAACTGGGCTCTCCGGGACCTGTGCGTGGTGGGATGGGGTGTGTGCGTTAGGGATGTTGGATGGGACCAGTTGCAAGGTGTTCTGTGAAGATGAAGAATCAGAACGGTAAGAAGGAGAGATTGAGCTTTTTAGATGAAGGAGAGTGAGTAGTTCCCAGGAATTTCAGAGACCCAAAGAAAGGAGGATTTCTAATAACTAATTGATTGTGGACCCACTTAAAGTATTGAAAGACATATAGGAATAAAGACTGGAATACCTGTTGAGCTTGTTGGGCTATTCATTAAATGCAATGCAATCTGGCACAAGATGATGTGGGTTATGTATTACTAAGCATTACGGTTATATCACATATATACATATTTTCTACATTTAAGTGCAGTTTTAAATATAGGAAATAATTTATCACAATATGAATGACAACAATAATATCTTGTCAGAAAATAAAAGACTACATATAGTTCAATTGTGTTCTCAAATGTGAATATATTATAGGTGTAACAGTTGCAAAATAGAATAGTGAGGTAATATGAACTTCTTTTGAAAAATGCATTTAAGTATCATATCCATTATCATTTTCTTTTAGAGTTTCTTTAAATAAAATTTGTTTCTAATTCCTTTACATATGCCATCTACATACTAGTAACTAAATTCAGAAAATTCAAAGATCTACATGCAACTTGAGTCTGCTTTCAGATAAAATAAAAGCAAATATGATTTTAAACCCTTGCATCGAATACATAATTTTTATTTTAAAAATAACTTGCACCAAATGTAAATTTAATATACACTTATGTATATTTTTTTCATTTAGCCCAATTTTTCTAGGATGATAAAGCAAAATTGATCTCATTTCTAATAAATTTTAAACTGACTCTCTCATTGCAGCTATTAATTCACAAAAAAGCACATACAATTATGAGCACAGAAAAAATCTGAGAAAATTTGAAATACTGCTAACAGCTAGTTGCTAATTACAGAGATATTCTATTGATGAAAGAAAAATTATAAACAAAGTTGATAAATAGTGTAATATATGAAATACAGGTTTATTCATAAATACTCACTACTTAAGTACAGTTGGCCCTTGAACAATGTGGGAGTTAAGGGCACTGACTCCTGTGCAGTTGAAAATACATGAATAATTTTTGACTCCCCGAACACTTAACTGCTACTATAGCCTACTATTGATCAGAAGCCTTAAGGATAACAGTTGATGAACACATATTTTGTATGTTATATGTATTATATGCTGTATTTTTACAATAAAATAATCTAGAGAACAGAAATGTTATCAAGAAAATCATAAAGAGAAAATGCATTTACAGCATTGTATTTATTGAAAAAAAATCTGCATATAAGTGGAAGCACGCAGTTCACACCTGTGTTGTTCAAGAATCAACTGTACTACATTTTTTGGGTACCACTTTAGGCCACATACAACACTAAAAGGGACAGAGAAAATAAAGCAGAAATGACATCTCTCCTCGAGCAACTAACCATTAGAAAATAAAGCATGTACTGAACCAACTGCAGTACACGAGATAGTGATAGTGATGTAAGATAGCAGAGATGAAAAGAGGTACTTTTCTCTAGTAAAGATAAGCTGTATTTGAGTTGATCCTGACCATAAGCAGGACTTGAACTTGCAGCTTTGGCAAAGTAGGGCTTTCAAGGTGGAGTTAACATGAGTAATGCCGTGAAGGAAGAAAAGTGTGGCAAATGCAGCAAATAATTAAACTGGACTGAATGTGACACAGGGAAGACATGAGCAAATTCTGACATAAGGAGGTCATTACATCCATAGCTACCCAGATATTCGATTGAATTGACTGATTCATTAGTTCAGTCGCTCATGCAAGCATTTCTTGACTGCGTACTCTGTGCTGAATCACTGAGTATCCCTTGAGCCATTAAGACCTTGCCCAGAAAGCTGTTCCAAAACTTAACTTCGTTTCTTCCCAAAAGGATTTGAGGGTGCATGCAAAGCTAACCAAGACAAATTACACAAATACTAACACCTCAAGGCTTCTTGCTGCCTTTCATCTTTTCTGTCATAACAGCAATAGACAGCTTGATTTTTCTGTCAATGGCTTGACTCAAAAAAGCAACATCACGAAAGCCAAGGCCACACAGAACATGAGCCCGCCTGGCTGACCTGCCTCTTTTTGCTAGGTGAGAGGCAGTACAGCACCAGGCTTCAGGGCCTGGGCTCTGAATCCAAGTCTGGGTTGTAATCTTGACTGTCACTTGCAAGCTGTGTGGCCTTGGGCATTTCACTTAATTTCTCTGTGTCTGAGTTTCTTGATCTGTAATATAGGTTAAGTGCTTAAAACAGTGTCTGGCACACAATAAGTGTTTAGATATCATTTATCATAACAATTTGGCATGAATATAATCTAAACAATGGGAGATGGCTCCCTAGTGATAGTCTTGGGGCATTTTATTTTTAAAATAAGACCGAGGGGTTTCTCGGAGCCCACAGAAGGGTGCTCTGGTTTGCTTCCTCCTGTTGAAGAGCATTGTCATTGACTGAGGAGCTGTGCCCTACTTCTGATGTTTCTATCTGTTTGGCTTATGCCATGCCTGTTCTCACATCCAGGTTGGACAAATAAATGCTTATAAATCTGAAAATTCATATCTAATCCAAGGCTGGTGTTTGTTTATTGTAAATATAGTATTGATGAGAATTTTAAGGCAATATAACTTTTCCAAGAAGAAAATCAATTAGTTTTTCAGTGTTCCAGTTTCAATCTATCTTAAGATAATTTAATATTTCAGATCCAGGCTCATCTTTTTTTGACAGATTCCTGGTCAAATTAATAGGTACAGTTCTCTAAGAACATAAGTGTGAAGTATTGTGCCCCACCCCCAATTTTTAAAAACAAACTTTATTTTTCTTAGAGTAGTTTCAAGTTCACAGCAAAATTGAGCAGAAAGCACAGAGAGTTGCCATCTCCTTCCTGATCTCACGAGTGTACAGCCACCTCACTGCAGACATCCTCTGCCTTGGTGGTGCATTTGTTACAATGAATGAGCCTGCACTGATGCATCATTACCCGCAAACCATATAGTTTACATTAAGGTTCACTCTTGGTGTTGGACATTGTATGGGTTTGAGCAAATGTTCAATGACTTGTATCCACCATTATAGCAATGTACCTGGTCCTTTCACTGCCCTAAAAATCTTCTGTGCTCCACCCATTCATTCCTTCCTGCCCCCAACCACTAGTAACCATTGATCTTTTTTACTGTCTTCACAGTTCATTTCTAGAATAGTACATAGTTAAAATCATACAGTATGTAGCCTTTACAGACTGGCGTCTTTCACTTAGTAACGTACATTTAAATTTCCTCCATGTCTTTTCATGGCTTGATAACTCATTTCTTTTCAGTGCTGAATAAAATTCCTTTGTCTGGATATACCACAATTTATCCATTCACCTACTACAGGATATGCTGGTTGCTTCCAGGTTTTGGCAATTATTAATAAGCTGCTGTAATCATCCCTGTATGGGTTTTTGTGTGAACATAAATTTTCATCTTACTTGGGTGAATACCATGGAATGCAGTTGGTGGATAGTATTGTAAGAGTATGTTTAGTTTTGTAAGAAACCACCATACTGATTTTTAAAATGTATTTACCATTTTGCATTTCCACTAGCAATGAATGAGAGTTCGTTTTTCCACATTCTCACCAGCATTTGGTGTTTCCAGTGTTTCGGATTTTTGCCGTTCTAATAAGTGTGTAGTGGTATTTCATTGTTGTTTTAATTTGCAGCTCCTTAAGGACATATGGTGTGAAGCATCTTTTCATACAGTTTCTTGCCATATGTATATTTTCTTTGGTGAGATTTCTGTCCTGATCTTTTGCCCATTTTTAAATTTAGTTTTTCATTTTCCTGTTATTGAGTTTTAAGTGTTCTTGTTATATTTTAGGTAACAGTTTTTTTTATCAGATATGGCCTTTATAAATTTTGTCTCCCACTTTGTAGCTTGTCTTTTCATTCTCTTGACATTGTCTTTTGCAGAGCAGAAGTTTTTAATTTTAATAAAGTCCATCCTATAAATTATTTATTTCATGGATTGAACCTTTCATGTCTTTTCTAAAAAGTCGTTGTTATACCCAAGGTCATCTAGGTTTTCTCCTGTTATCTTCTTGGAGTTTCATAGTTTCTCATTTTACCTTTGGGAGTATGATCCATTTTGAATTAATTTTTGTGAAGGGTTTAAGGTCTGTGTCCAGATTTATTTATTTTTTGCATGTGGATGTTCAGTTTTTCTAGCACCATTTTTTGAAAAGACTATCTTTGTTCCTTTGTATTGGCTTTGCTCCTTTGTCAAAGACTAGTTGACTATATTTATGTGGGTTTATTTCTGGGCTCTCTATTTTAGATCACTGATCTATTTGTCTATTCTTTTACCAATACTACAGTGTCTTGATTACTGTACCTTAATAGTAAGTCAAAATTGAGTAGTATCATTTCTTCAATTTTGTTCTTCTCCTTCAAGATTGAGTTGGCTCTTCTATCTTCTGCCTCTCCGTGTAAATTTTAGAAACTGTGTATCAATATCCACAAGATAACTTGCTGGGATTTTGATTTCGATTGTATTGAATCTATAAATCAAGTCGAGAAGAACTGACATCTTGACAATATCGAGTCTTCTTGTCCATGAACTTAGACTATCTTCCCAGTTATTTAGTTCTTCTTTGACAGCACTCATCAGTTTTATAGTTTTTTGTATTTAGCTCTTATACATATTTTGTTAGATTTATATCTCAGTATTTCACTTTTTGGGAGGTTGATGTAAATGACAATGTGTTTTTTTATTTCAAATTCTACTGGTTTGTTGATGGTATATAAAGAAAAGATTGACTACTTTTGTATATTAACCTTAAATCTACAACCTTGTTATAATTACTTATTAGTTATAGGAGGTTTTTCTTTTTGGTCTATTCTTTCAGATTCTCTGTATAGACGATCATGCCATCAGTTAACTAAGACAATTTTATTTTTTCTTCCCAATCTGTATACCTTTTTTTTTTCTTGTCTTACTACATTGGGTAGGTCTTGTAGTAGGATATTAATAAGCAGTAGTAAGAATATATATTCTTACCTTGTTTCTGATCTTAGTGGGAAATCTTCTGTTTCTCACCATTAAGCATAATGTAAGCTCTAAGTGTTTTATAGAGGTTTTTTATCAAGTTGAGGAAGTCCCCCTCTATTCCTAGTTTGATGAGAGTGTTTATCGTAAATGGATGTTGAATTTTGTCAAATAGTTTTTATGCTTTATTAGCATAATCGTATGATTTTTCTTTGATAGCTTGTTGATGTGATACATTACAATAATTGATTTTCAAATGTTGAACCAATCTTGCATACTTGGGATAAATCTCACTTGATGTATAATTCTCTTCATGCATTATTGGATTCAATTTGCTAATATTTTAATATTTTGTTGAGAATTTTTGCATCTGTGTTAATGAGATATTGGTCTGTGTTTTTCTTTTCTTGTAATGCCTTTGTCTGATTTTGGTATTTGGGTAATTCTGGCCTCATAGAATGAGTTAGAAAGTATTCCCTCTTAGCCGGTGCACTCACTGGTTGAGCATGGTGCGGATGACACCGAGCCAAGTGTTGCGATCCCCTTACCAGTCAAAAAAAAAAAAAAGTATTCTCTCTGTTTCTGTCTTCTGAAAGAGTGTGGAGAATTGGCATAATTTCTTCCTTAAGTGTTTGGTAGAATTCACCAGTAAACACATCTGAGCCTGGTGCTTTCTGTTTTGAAAGGTTACTAATGATTTTATCAATTTCTTTAATAGATATAGGCCTATTCATATTGTCTGTTTCTTCTTGTGTGACTTTTGGCAGATTGTGTCATTCAAGAAATTGGTCCAGTTCATATAGGTTATCAAATTTGTGGGCATAGAGTTGTTCATAATAGTCCTTTATTGTTCTTTTAATGCCCTTGCTATCTTTAATAATGCCCCCTCTTTCATTTCTGATAATAATTTGTGTCTTCTCTCTTTTTTTCTTAGTTTGCCTGACTAGAAGCATATTAATTTTATTTAACTTTTCAGAGAATCAGCTTTGGTTTTGTAATTTTTCTCTATTGTTTTCCTATTTTCAATCTCATTGGTTTCTGCTCTAATTTTACTATTTCTTTTTTTCTGCTTACTTTGAATTTAGTATCCTTTTCTTTTTCTAGTTTCCAAGGTGACAGCTGAGATGACTGATTTGAGATCTTTTTACTTTTCTAATAAATGCATTAAATGCTATGTTTCTCTCTAAGCACTGCTTTTGTTGCATACCACCAATTTTGATGTTATATTTTTATTTTTATTTAGTCAAAAATAGTTTTTAATTTTCTTGAGATATCATCTTTGACATCTGTGTTATCTAGATATGTGTTGTTTAACCTACAAGTATTTCAGATTTTTCCAGTTATCTTTCTGTTATTGATTTCTAGTTTAATTCCATTTGGTATGACAGCATACATTGTAAGATTCCTATTCTTTTAAAATCATTAGAAATTAAATAAATACAATTTGTTAAGATGTACTTTATGGCCCAGAATGTGGTCTGTCTTGGTGAACATTTCATGTGAGCTTGAGAAAAATGTGCTTTTTCTGTTGCTGGATAAAGTAGGCTACAGATTTCAATTATATGCAGTTATTTGATGGTACCATTGAGTTCGATATCCTTACTGACTTTTTGCCTGCTGGATATGTCCATTTCTTAAGAAGTGGTATCAAAATCTCTGATAATATTGGTAAACTCATCTATTCCTCCTCACAGTTCTATTAGTTTTTGCCTTGTGTATTTTGAAACTCTGTTGTCACACACATTCAAATTAAGCATTGTTATGTTCTTTTGGAGTATTATCTTTTTGTTATTAGGCAATGCCTCTGTTTATCCCTGATAAATTTCCTTGCACTGAAGTCTGCTCTGTCTAAAATTGATATAGCAACTCCACTTTCTTCTGATTAGTGGTAGTATGGTATATCTTTCTTCACTCCTTTACTTTTGGTTTATATGTGCCTTTATATCTATTTATTTATTTTCTTTTTTTATTAGCATATTTGTTATTATACATCATACTGATTCTTTATACCCCTTACCCAATCTATCCCCTTCCCCTCCCCCTTGCCCCTCCTCCTCCCTTTTACCCTCTCTCCCTCCCTCTGTCCCTTCTAATACCCATAGATCTGTTCTCTCCATCTGATAGATTAACTGTTCCTCTTTTGGTTTGTTGCTTAGATGATCTGTCCAGTACTGAGGCAGGTGTGATCAAGTCTTCCCCTATTATTGTAAATCAGATGCTTCTTCTATTACTCTGGAGTGTGCTTTGTAGAGAGAGAGGACCTCTTCTCTCTCTCTCTCTCTCTCTTTTTTTTTTTTTTTTTTTTT
>NW_007729101.1:43506-56255 GCF_000696425.1 Galeopterus variegatus
TTTTTAGTCTCTGTTGGTGCCTCTCCTTGTGTCAATACAGTTGAGAGTCTGGCATGCCATCTGCACAGTGGCTGTGACTGTTGCTATAGAGCCCAGCCACTTTTATGGCAGCCATGGCAATTGTGGTGGCTATGGTGAGCTACCTGTGTGAAAATGATGTTTTTGGTGAGCACTTTACCCGTTGCAGTTGGGTTCGGCTTCCCCTGGCTCCACGCCTCTGGACCCCGGAAGGACCCCGGAAGGACCCAGGGTAGTGGCAGCAGTGTCTTTATATTTAAAGTGGATTTTTCATAGACTACATACAGTTGGGTCTCATTTTTTGATCCATTCTGAAAATCTGTCTTTTAACTGGTATATTTAGACCAGTGATGTTTGAAGTGATTATTGGTGTAGGTGGACTAATATCACCTTATACATTACCATTTTCTATTTGTAGCCCTTATGCTTTGTTCCTATTTTTGTCTTCTACTGTTTTCTTTTGCTGTTCTTTTTTGGTTTTAATTGATGATTTTATATGATTATATCTTCTCTCCCTTGTTAGGATATAAATTTTATTTATGTTTTTACTTTTTTAGTGGCCACCCTAGAATTCACAATATATATTTGCAATTAATCTAAGTCCACTTTTGAAGAACACTGTATCACTTCGTGGGTATTTCAAGTGCTTTATAATAGCAAAATATTCCTAATTCCTCCCTCCTGTTCCTTGTATCATCGCTTTATTCATTTCATTTATATAAACATATATATGTATATGCATATACATAAACATCCTTAATTGACTACACTGTTGCTATTATTATTTTTGAAAAAACTGTTATCTGTGGAATCAATTAAGAATAAGAAAATAAAGCTGTTATTTTCCTTCACGTATTTATTTTCTTTTGCACTTTCTTTTATGTACTTGTATATCCAAGTTTCTGACCTGTATTGTTTTCCTTCCCTTGCAAGAACTTCTTTTAACATGTCTTGCAAAGCAGGTCTACTGCAACAAATATTCTGTTTTTATTTGTCTCAGAAGGTTTTTACTTCCCATTTACTTTTAAAGGATAATTTTACATGGTACAAGTTTCTAAGCTGCACTTTCTTCTCTCCACACTTTAAATACTTCACTCCACTCTCTTTTGGCTTGCATGATTTTTGAGGAGAAGTCAGATGTAAATCTTATTTTCGCTCCTCTAGAGGTAAGGTATTGTTTTCACTCTGGATTTTATTCAGGATTTTTTTAATCTTTGGTTTTTCTAAAGTATGAATATGATATACCTAAGTGCAGTATTTTTGGCCATTTGTTTTGCTTACTGTTCTTTGAGCTTCCTGGATCTGTGGTTTGGTGTCTGACATTAATTGGGAGGAAATTCTCCATTAGTACTTCAAATATTTCTTCTGTTTCTTACTCTTTTTCTTTTCCCTCTGATATTCTCATCGCCGTATACTTCTTGGGTATCAAGGGGGTTTTCTTCTGTCTTTTTTTTCTGTTTGCTTTTCAGTTTGGGGAGTTTCTAGTGTTATATCCTCAAGCTCAGTGATTCTTTCTTCAGGTGTGTTCAATCTACTGATGAGCCCATCAAAAGCATTCTTCATTTCTGTTGAAGTGCTTTTGATCTCTATCATTTTTCAAAATTTTCTTCTTAAAATTTCCATCTCCTTGCTTACATCACTCATCTGTTCTTACATATTGTTTTTCCATAAATCCCTTACAATATTAATCATAGTTTAAAAATATTCCTGGTCAGATAATTTCAACATTCTTACTATATCTGACTCTGGTCCTGTTGTTTGTTCAGTCTTTTCAAACTGTGTTTTTTGCCTTTTAGTATACCTTTTAATTTTTGTTCAAAGGTGAACATGATGTACTGGGTAAAAGGACTGCTATTAGTAGGACTTTAGTGATGTAGTACTAAGGTTTGTCTATGGTCGCATGATTAATTTTTAGTCTTTTAGTGAGCCTGTGCCCCTGGACTGTAAATTAACCAGTGCTTCTCGACTTTTTCCCTCCTTAGTTAAGATGGGATGGCTAGAGGGAGCTGGAGTTGTGTATTTCCCTTCCCCCAGTTAGGTTAGGCCTGATAAAACCCCAATAGGTTAGGCTCCGGTCAAATGGTTTCCCCTGATGGCAGGTCTTCTAAGAACAGAATGCTCTGGTGTGTTTCAAAATGGTTACTTCTCCTCTCCCCCTGGTGGAAGCACAGGGGGATTTTTCTCTGATATTCACTATGAGGACCTGCTAGAGCTCCTGGAGGTAAAACTCTCAAAACTGTGGGGGGTCCCCCATGACTGGGTCCCCCTGGAATTTTTAACTCTCAGACTTGTCCACACTTAGCCTCCAGTGATTCATTGATTACAGTTAAGGTTTTCCTACCCTGGTACTGCTTCCCATGTAGGTTTCCACTCATGGGTTCCTCCTCTGGTTGTGATTCTCTGTATTTATCTGTTTTTCCAATTTGGGGGGCAGCAGTTTGCTCTGTGACCTCACTCCTCAGATGGGTCTAAGAAGAATTGTTGATTCTTCAGTTTATTCAGCTTTTATTTGTTAGAGCTCCTTACATGTGGTACCGGGAACTGGAAGTCACTCTAGCCCCTTTTTAAAATACATTTGTCCACAATATGTGTGGAACCCCATCAATTTTGACTATTGTTGGCTTACAGTAAGCTGGGTTTGGATTTTCTCATTTTGAAAAAAAAAACTGTATCATTAGGGACATTTTTGTTATGCTTGGGTACATCTGGTTCTCACTTTGTCCTACAAACTGAACAAATCAAATCCTGATTGTCAGCCTCTGAGACAGCAGAGGCTTCACTGGGGAGCATGACTCTGCCTTGCCTGTCCCTCCCAATAAACAATTGCTCACTGTGGGCCTGGGGTCCCCACCCAAGGTGAATGACTCAGTTGCAATTTCAAAAATATTATAAGCAAGCACAGAATATTTGTGCAAGATGATAGAACAATAAAGCCTACATTAACCAAGTTATGTCTCATTTAATTACTATCGCATGGAATGGCATTGACCACAATTCTAAGAACAATAAAAATAAGTATTGCCATGGAGATACTGTTCAGTGTTAAGTTTTTGCCTTTATCACCTCTTTTTATTGTTTTCCTCTATAGATTTTGTCCCAGCACTGGTTAGCTTGTGCAATAATTTATTCCATAGACATTTATCAATGTGCTTAGTTTCAGTTTGTCCCCGATGAGCTGTAGATCTGGTAAGCACTTCTTTTATTCTGGATTTTAGTGTTCACCACTGCATTTCTGAATCATGGAATCTCTGGACTTTCATTCTTCTAATTCCAAAAATATTTAATAAATTATGAATTATTGAGCAAGAGAATCCTTTAGACTGGTGTTGGTCAGAGAAAGCAACTTTGGATGGAGAAGACTCATACCTGCAGGGCCCATTTCTCATCTTTCTTCCACCCACCTTAGCAAATTTCTGCAATGTTTTCCAGACTTGGTTCCAGTGTCTCCTCCTCTGAAAGAATGTTCCTTACTTTCCCTGTGAAAGACTCTTCCTCTCTGGCTCACAAGTCTGCATATGACACAGTGCAGTTTACCTGTGCACGTCTGCTGTCCTCTGTATGCTGAGAGCTGAGAACAGGAGCTCTATTTCACCCATCTATGAATGAACAGAGCCTGTCCTTCCTATGACATATATCCTGTATTTATTTCAGATTTTGACAGTTGATAAAATCTTAATATTTCACGAATGTTCCAAACAAGACTCTAAGTGTCCTCAGGGAACACACAGTGTGTACACCTTATTTTTGTGCTTGCTTCAGCTCTGGGTACATGGCAGATGGTCAGTAAATAGATTCTATAATTCTCTGAATTCAGAGAGAGATGGCAATATTTTTGATGAGCCTTTTGGTAAGAATCCCCCTGTTTATCATCACTTAAAAGGACTTATTAATTTTGTTCATATCAAGTAGAAATTTAAAATGTTTAACCTATGATATTAGACAGCTATAAATATGCACACAATTGTTAGCTCCTGGAGGGCAAGCAAGGTGATAGCTTATCTTGCATTGTAGAGCACATTATACAGTATAAAGTACTATAGCTTTTTTTTTTTCTTTTTTAAGTGCTCTTTTATGACAGAGCTGAATCATGCGACCAAGGAGCAGATGTGAGTGAGCAATGCCTTTGCAGCTCAG
The DNA here is from genome assembly GCF_000696425.1 of Galeopterus variegatus. Taxonomy (NCBI): domain Eukaryota; kingdom Metazoa; phylum Chordata; class Mammalia; order Dermoptera; family Cynocephalidae; genus Galeopterus; species Galeopterus variegatus. Next base: position 47,659 of record NW_007729101.1, read on the forward strand.
AGGGTGAAGTGCAGAGTTGGGGGGCAGGGATACTTTTAGTGTCGTTGCACATTCTCCATTCCAAACTCTCACCACTTAGTCTTTTCATTGTGGTTTGACCAAGCCAACAGAAAAGAAGGTTGACAGCATTCTGTTATGCACATTCATTGTCAGTATGTCCAGCTTTAATCCATTCTCAGTCCTGAAGGCCAGATGGGACCAGGGGTGACCTGCTAGTTGATAAGTATTCAGACAGGAAAAATGATTGGGACATTGCAAATTCTCGGTGAATTCATTTAGGCAAATAAATGCAAAGTCTCCTTTTCCAAAAAAAGCCATAAAAAGTATTTTTAATTGAATTATTCAGGTTATTTTCTAAATATGTTTTGCCTTTGTGAGCATATTTTGTGTTTTCACTTCTTGCTATTTATTAATAATATGGTCAGTAGATCTCTTAGCAGACCTTGGCACCTGGCAACAATCATTCTCTCCAGCCTCAGGCCTGACATCATCCTGGGTGACTCCATCTGACAGCCTCACCTGATGGTTCCTTGCCTGCTTCACCATCCAGACCTTCCCCCACCCAGCATCTGCCTCATGGTCACACCCTAGACCTTGTCACGTCCAGATTGAACCGCCACTCAAATAAAGTAGCCAGAGTCATTCTTAACCACGTGTTCCTGACCATCTCTCTCTCTATTGTTTCCAACATACCAGTTCTTTAACTTCTCTGATATCTTTGTTTGATAAATTCCCTTGTTCCTCTCCCCACTGGATCCCTCCTGTCTTCACACAGCTCCCTATCTGTGTGTATTAGTCAGTTTTCTGTGTCTGATAACAGAATATCTAAAACTGGATAATTATAGGAAAACAAAAATTATTATGATTTTGGAGTTTAAGAAGTCCAGGCTCCTGGGGGCACATTTGGTGAGGGCCCTCTCCTGGGTGGGGACTCCCTACTGAGTCGCCTGACAATGCAGGTATCACATCATGAGGGCTGGGCAAGAGCCTCTCTACATGCTCACTTGCTCTTCTTACAAAGCCACCAGTCTACTTTCTGATAACCCATTAAACCATTGACCCATTAATCCATGAATGGATCCACTCATTCATGAGGGCATAGTCCTCATGATCCAATCATCTCTTAAAGGACCCACCATTCAAATACCATATTGGAAATTAAGTTCCAACATGAATTTTAATGGAGACAAACATTCAACCCGTAGCACAATGCCATCACTTTTTCAGTTTGTTTACCAGTTCTCTAAAACCTCTTATTCTATTGATTTTCCACCACTGCTGATTGGAGAAAAGCCTACAAACCTTAATCAACCCAACTGCTACATCCTTTGCTTTTACACACAACTAATTGACATTTCCAGAGAAAATATTATGCAGTAGTCAGATGTGGCCCACTATATATTTATGTTTCTCATCACCTGACATTACTATATCTTTTCCTGGTCGACATGCTTTCATTCCATGTGGTATTTCAGCAATACCTATGCCTTTCGAAAGTCCAGCACCCATACCCCCAGCCCAAGGTCCCCCTTGCTCTCAGCCCCTGATCTTGTCTTCTGTTTCACAGAGAAAACATTAGACAGTAATTCCCTCAATTTACTTATATACAACTCTAATGTTTTCTTCTTTCCCCTGTCAAAATGAAAAAGATTCTCTTCCTTTTTATCTTTTTTAGAGGTTTAAATCTGATTATTCCATCTCACTATATTTAATGTCTCTCTTCACTGGCACATTTAGATATACAGATGTGTTTGCAGTGTGGGGGGAGGGAGGGACTTTCTTACTTCCAGTCCCCTGCACTATTTCTCTCCCTAGTTTCCTTCTTCCCAGTTAGAGCACATCTTCCTGAAAGAATTGTCTTTATTCACCATCTCTACAGCACCTGCTCCCAACTGTGACTTGACTTAGCCCTTCGTTCTTACTACTCCATACAAACAGATCTTTAAAAGGCCACTAACGATTTCCTTGTAGCTAAGTAGATCTTACTTGATCTCTCACTGATAGAAACACAGCTTGTTCCCTTTTCTTTTTCTTTTTTTTTAAAGATGACTGGTAAGGGGATCTCAACCCTTGACTTGGTGTTGTCAGCACCACGCTTACCCAGTGAGCTAACTGGCCATCCCTATATATGGGATCCGAACCCGTGGCCTTTGTGTTATCAGCACCGCACTCTCCTGAGTGAGCCACGGGCCGGCCCTTGTTCCCTTTTCTTAGAATACTTTCTTTCCGTATTTTCCATGTCACTTTACTGCCTAGTTTTTTCCCATGTCTTCCTATGTTTATTCGGGTGACCTTACTGTCTCCTCTTCCTCTGCCCACACCTTTTAAGTTGATGCTACTCCAAGTGTTGTCATTGGTACTTTTCCTATGTCATTCTGCACTATAGTAGCAGGCAGAATAGCTCCCTTCCCAAAGAAGTACACATTCTACTTTGCCAGAACCTGTAAATATGCTACCTTACATTGCAAAAGAGACTATACAGATGTAATTCAGTTAAAAACCTTGAGATGGGAAGATCATCCTGGGTTATTCAGGAGAACTGAATGTAATCACAAGAGTCTTTATAAGAGAAAGAAGAAGGCAGGAGCGTCATTGAAGGAGATACCATGATGGAAGCAGAGGCCAGAGAGACACACGCAACCTCTAGAAGCTGCAAAAGGCACAGTCGGAGATCTTCCCCTCGATCCACCAGAAGGAATGCAGCTTGACACTGTAAGACCCGCTTCAAACTTCTGACCCCTAGAAATGTAAGACAACACCTTTGTGTTGTTTTAAGCTGCTAAATTTGTGCTAATTTGCTAAAGCAGCTGTGGAATACTAGGACAGCCCTGTCTTTGGACAATCTCATCTGAGGCTTCAGGTCTTTATTCTGTCTCCATCCTCATTTTGAAGGTTCCTGAATTAGTTATGGTAACCTCATTGTTGTAACAAATTCACCCCTCAACATATAATTCCTCATTCATAACACCGTTGGATATTGCTCCTGTCGCAGTACTGAGTAGGTGCCAAGGTCAGCAGAATGGCCCCTACTCTGTCATTTGGTAACTCAGGCTGAGAAAGATCTGGGAGGCACTGGGCTGTAAGTGGGGTAATTTTTCTTCTCACATTCCACTGACCAGGTTTCAGTTACATGGCAGCATCCAATTGGAAAAGATACAGAGAAATGTAGTCTACTATGTGCCTATGATAAAAGAGGAAACTTGGATTTTGTTCAGCATCTCTTTGACATATCTCTAAAATCTATATTTCTAAGTCTAACCTGCTCTCAGACAACCAGAGCCAGCCACATAGCTGACTACTTACTGGATAGCTTTGATCAGAGACATGTAAGAACCTAGAACTCATCATGTTCCCAACGTTGTATCTCCTCCAGTGCTTCTGTGTCAGTGATCGGTAGCACTGCTCCCCAGGCCAGAAACCTGGGGCCATCTGTGACTTCTCTCTCTGTTTAATCAGTCACCAGGTCAATAAATAATGATCTATTCTGTTCATCTCTCTAGCATTACTGACACCACCCTAATTCATTTCACCAGCATCACTCACCTAGACTACTGCGAATACCTTATAACTGGAATTCCTGTCTCCATTTTTAACCCTACAAATCCATTTTTCATACCGGAGCCCAAACAATCTTCTTCATATGTCAATCCCCTAGTTCATGCCATTCCTCAGTTCCAAACACTTAAAAATTTTCCCAGTACTCTTAAGATATCAAAACATAACATGGCAAGAACATGGATGGACTTAGAGAAAATTATATTAAGTGAAACAAGTCAGGCATAGAAAGAGAAATACCACATATTCTCACTTATTTGTGGGAGCTAAAAAGAAATAAATAAACACACAAACAAATAAAGCATTGGGGGGAAGAAGACACAACAATCACAACAATTCCTTGAACTTATTAAGACAAGTGAACAGATATGATGTGGGGTGGGGGGAGAGGAAGGGGGGAAGAGGGATGGGTAAAGGGTCACAAAAATCAACTACAATGTATATTGAGAAGTTAAAATAAAAAAAATAAAAACAAACAAAAAACCCCATAACATGGCATACAAGGCCCTTTATGATGTATCTCCTTGTGTCTCTCGCCTCACCTCCAGCAGTCCCCACACCATTCTACTGTGTCATTCCAAACTCTTCTCAGTTCCTTTAAGGCTCCATGCTGTGTCTTGTTTCTGGATCTTTATTCACCTTATATCCTCTTGTCTGGTTCTTTCTTCCTCTCCCCTCAAACTTTACCATCTGTCAAGCCTTATTTATTTTTCAGACTTCAGCTCACACATCCTCCTCTTAGAAACCTTCCCTGATATCCTACAATAATAACATAGGGCCCATATCACACTCTACTTGGGTAATTGTCTGTCTTTCCTGAGTTACTGCAAATTATGTGAGGGCAAAAAAAGAGTTTGTCTTATTTTTATTTTTAATGCCTTCTATAGTGACTAGCACATAGTAGTGCGGAGTAAATATCAGCTGAAAGACTGAGTAGATCCTCCTATGTATCTAAGGCTTATAAAACTAGGTAAAGACTAAGATGCTCACATTCTCATCACCGAGATCCAAGTCCCACTTTTGCTTCTAATTTGTTTACTGGTTAAAATTAACATTAATAATAGTAAATGCTGTCATGGCAGACCCTCAACCACAAACAGTAGCTATGTTATATGTATACAGATAGTTATCAAATTAGCTCATTCATAGTGCTTCGAAGGGACACAATAATGACAAAAACCACTACCCAATATAGGCCAAGAATTCTTTATAAATAAACACCAAAACAAAAGTTGTTTATTAATTCAAGAAAACGTGTATGTATATACACGAGGGTACTTCAAAAAGTTCGTGGAAAAATAAAACTAAAAGAAAATACTAGTCTTTCCATGAACTTTTTGAAGTATTTTCATATATGTTGTTTGTGCTGCTATAACAAAATATCTGAGAATGGGTAACTTATAGAGAACAGTTTATTTCTCACAGTTCTGGAGACTGGGAAGTCCCATTTAGTGCCTGGTGAGGGCTGCTCTCTGCTTCCAAGGTGGAGCCATGGGGCTGCATCCTCATGCGTTGGAAGGCAGAAGGGCCAAAAGGGTCTAGCTAGTTCCCTCCAGCTCTTTTATAAGGTCACTAATTCCCCATGAGGATAAGCCCTCATGATTTAATCACCTCCTAAAGGCCCGCACTTCTTAACACTATCACACTGGTGTTTAATTTCCAACATATGAACTTTGAAAAGACATATACATGAAAACCATAGCATACATACATGCATATGTTTGTATACATGTATGTATCTGTGCATACACACACTTTATATGTAATTTTCTTCTAGCCCAACTTCATGAATTTATAACAGCAGGAAAAGACATAAAAATTTTGTGATTACTAAACTACTAGCTAAATCAAGCCATTTTTTAATTAAGAAAAGGCCTATCATAGTGTTTATAAGGGATTTGGTCCAACACTCTCTTATTTATCAAAAGAAGAATAATTATTTGTGAAATCATTATGGCCAATATGCTCTGCATTTCTCTAACTGAAAGATCGTTCCTAATTATGATGAATAAAGTCCATTTTATCTGACTTCATGCTTGCAAGCATTTACTTAAATCAATTTTGCTATAGAAATTCTTTAAAGAATACTTAATAAATAATTAAATATATATTTTAATGCCCTAAACTACCTTAATATCAGGTTAATAGCAAGACTTCAATTACACCAAAGCCTGAAAATTCAGAATTATTATTTCCAAGGATATCATAATCCATGTCCCTGGTGTAAAATTCTGTTTTCATAAGTTCTTTTAACATAGAACAATGTAGTCTTTTATTCGGCAGATCAAAAACTTCAATAAAAGATTATGAGAAGGAATGATCTATTCAGTGGGTTTGATTTGTGTTTAAATGGCATCATTCTTTAAGACTTATCTATGCCATTTCCAGTGGAGAGTTTAATAAATGATGGAAAACAATACTGACCGTAAAAACGTGTACAATTGCTCTTCAATGGGAAATGTAGAAAATTTTTATTGAAAGATAAATAAAAAACATTTTTTCATGAGGTCAAGCCAGTTAGTGCCCTCAAACCAATTCATCCTCCAAGTAATTTGGTGAGTAGTTTGATGTTTTTGTCTACAGTAACATTCTCACAGTTTTCTTCAAGTTTGGGGCAGCAGATTGTTTGATAATAATATTCAGGTTTTAAAAAAGTGACTCTGGGGCCAGCCCGGTGGCGCACTGCTACAGTGCGCCGCTTGGGAGCGCGGCGGCGCTCCCGCCGAGGGTTCAGATCCCACAAACAGACTGGTTCCCGCTCACTGGCTGAGCGAGGTGTGGGCGCGACGCCGAGGGTTGCGATCCCGTTGCCGGTCCCGGTCCGGTACGGGCGCGACACTGAGGGTTGCGATCCGTTGCCAGACACGAAAAAAGACAAAAAGGAAAAAAAAAAAAGTGACTCTGAACTGTTCAAGGGAGGCACAGAAAGATCTACTCTCAAAGAGGGGAGATCAAGGAAGTGAAAATTAAAAAGGGGGACATGAGGAGGAAGAATGAAAAAAATAAAAGGACAAAAAAAAAAAACAGAACAGCACACGTGATAAGTGGGGTAAAAGGCCGTCTAGAACTGCTTTTGGTTTTTCTTAGTGGCAGTAGTTCTAGAGGTCATCTCCTTTGGGCTGGCACATCAAATGCAGCTTTGGAAAATTCCTGGCTCTCCCTGTAGTTGCCGTAGGGCATAAGGAATGCCTCACCATTGCAGATCTAATCCAACAGTGACCCTTGGCTGTGCTGATTAGCTCCATTCCATCAGTGCAGGGACACAAAGTTAATTAAGCCTCAGTATAGTTGAATTTCAACTGAAGAATTACCCTGAAAGTTATAGTGAAAATATTCATTTATTTAATCAATGACTTTTGAATTTCCAGCATGTGCTAGGAGTATACTAGATTTTTGGAATTCAAATAAAAATAACTACTACATGTGTAGCATTCACACTTGCCTAACATTCTTCTGAACACTTCACATAACTCATTTAATCCTTGCAACAATCTAAGGAAACAACGATTGTCGTTATCCCCATTTTACAGGCAAAGAAATTGAAGCATAGGCTGGTTCCATGACTTGCCCAAGGTCACACAGCTAGCTAAATGGTGGAGGCCTTAACAAGTGGGACCAATGGGGGAGACACGTGACACAATGGTTGCAGTGTGATGAGGGATATGACAGCAATGTGTGTGGGTGGTGACAGACAGGCAGGGACAGTGGCTCTAACACAGAATGAGGGTGTCAGAGAAGACCTCTTGGAAAGATGGTGCCAAATTAAGTCCCGAAGAATGAAGAGAACACATGTTTGAGGAAAAACACAAAGGACACTGGAACAGGAGTATATAGTGGGACGTGGGGGTAGAGGCAAGAAATGGCAATAGAGAGGTGACTAACATCTGAGCACTGAAAAGCCTGCCTCACCATTCAGGCCACGGGGAGCTGTCAAATGAATTTAAACTGAGAAAAACATATTTGGTTTTTAGTATTAGAATAAATAGTCAATAAGTATTGCTTATTGGTTAAAGTAACATTTTTTTTTCCTTTTTGTCTTTTTTCGTGACCAGCAACGGATCGCAACCCTCAGTGTCGCGCCCGCACCGGACCGGGACCGGCAACGGGATCGCAACCCTCGGTGTTGCGCCCGCACCTCGCTCAGCCAGTGAGTGGCCGGTCTGTATGTGGGATCTGAACCCTCGGTGGGAGCGCCACCGCGCTCCCAAGCGGCGCACTGTAGCAGTGCGCCACCGGGCTGGCCCTAAAGTAACATTTTAAAAATGTAGTCAGATCTTGGTTTTGAATTCTGGCTCCTACTTCATCTCTGACAGTGGGCAAATCATTCCCAGTGACTTCACTGTCTTGTTTGTACAACAGGCTAATCAAACAACTTTCAGTAGAGTGTCAGGATGAGGTGAGTCATGCGTAGGAATGGCTTAGCCAATGGAGATGCCAATAATGTGTATGAAAAATTGGAGAAGATCGGAAGAAGGGGTACTAGTTTTGAGTTTATTTTAGTAACTCAGCAGTGATATGTTGATGGCTTAAATCAGTGGTTCTCGATAGGGTTGGGGTGGGGCCAATTTTGCCCCTTGCAGGAGACATTTGGCAATGTTTGAAGGCATTTTGGGTTGTCACAACTGGAGGGGGGTGATACTGGCATCCAGTGGGTAGACTCCAGGGATTCTACTAAACATTCTATGATATATAGGACATCTTCACACAGAAAGGAATTTTTTAGTCCAATATACTAATAGTGTCCATGGAATGGGATGAAGTAAATAGATTGAAACAACACTAATGAAGCTAAACCAAAAAAGTTTTGGTAACTGACTTGATGTAGTTTAGAAATGTGGTCTGAGTTATAAAAATGTAATTTGAGTTGTTTATCCTAGCACCTACTAGAGTGCCTAATAGCACTCTGTAGTATTTGTTGACTGAGAAAAAAATTGTAAAATATTTGTTGAGTGAAAAAGGGAATGGGGGCCGGCCCGGTGGCGCACTGGATAGTGCGCCGCTTGGGAAGCGCGGCGGCGCTCCCGTCCGAGGGTTCGGATCCC